>NW_023181537.1:0-4453 GCF_002007445.2 Ailuropoda melanoleuca | reverse complement strand
ATATATGTATATATATATGTATATATATATATAATTGCCTTGAATTCAAGGTCACCTCTTCTTTGCCTTTTCCTATGATTTCAGTGCTATAGGATATTTAATCTTTCTTAAGTGACATCTCCTAGATTCAGTGACTCTTGAACCTAGTTAAAGTAATCAGAGACAATTAAAGAATCACTTTTCAAGGAGTGTGGAGGGTGTTGGGGTTCTGAGCTTTTGGGGGTTCACACCTTGGGAGGCTCTCCTTGCATATCAGCGCTGCAACCTTGGCTGGATTGTTTGCCCAGTCCTTGGAGAGTGACCTGATCGCGTTCACTAATGACTGGCTTTTTCTTGGTATTTGCTTACATGACACTATCAGGACACACGTCTTAAATATTTCATCAGGTTTAAAGGGTGGTTTCCATAGCATGGCATTGTGCGGCCCGCAGGACAGGCTGAGGAGGGCGGCAGAGGGTCTTGGCCTGCACTAAGTGACATAACTGTCATACACATTCTGATATTAAAAATTTGATTGAGTTGATAACAAGACTGTAGGTATTAAGACATTGGCTCTCCCTGTATCGTAAAGACAGCTATTAAAGCCTAGTGCACTTTACTTAAGTGCATCTCCCTTAGCTAGTATAATCGACTCCTGAACATAAAAATCACACGGTCCTGACCTGTGTCTATGCTGCCCCCTGGTTCTGGAGAAGCAGGCATGGGCTAATTGCATGATTTGGCTGTTTGCATACCAAAATGGAGTTCAAATGCTTCTTAGGATAAGTGAACACTTGGAAGCTAAGTGGAAATTTATCCATTAGCTGAAAAGCTGAATACACTATAGGATGAAGAAGAGCCGCTCTATTTGATTATTAAGTGTTTTGTAATCCGAAACTCTTAAGTTAACAAGAATAAAACAAAATGACCCAAGAGCAGAATGGTTTTTTAAATCTTGAAAGGAGAGAAGCAACGCCATCAGAGAAATTGCCAGGATCCTTTTAGGTCTTCTCTAGACTGCTAGCTGATTTAAAAACAGCGTCTGCTTTAAAAAGATTTTCATATAAATGAAAATTTCAATGTTTCCTACCAACTATTAATTATCCTAGGACACAGTACTTCTACCTGACTCTTTAAACAATGGGATCCTCAAGTTTTGCCTTTGACTTACTAGCTCTGAGTCGCGTGATCCTAGTTGGAAATACTTGGCCATGAGTATGTTTTAGATTTTTCTATGGAAACTCCTTGGCTCTCTTGGCCTACACTGTCTTCTTGATGGGTCAATCTGTTCTTAAATTAAATCAGTAATTTTAAAATTTGCATGGGTGTCAGAGTCACCAGAGGGCTTAGGACACAGATCCCTGGGCCTTCCCCCCGGAGCATCTAGTTTAAAAAGTCTAAGATGGGGCCTGAAATTTTTGCATTTCTTACAGGTTTCCAGGTGTTGCTGCTGCGCCCAGGACCACACTTCTGAGAACCACTGACTTTGGCAATTGCTAAGCTCCCGTAACAGCGCTAGGAAACCCAATAAAATTTAATGGAAGCTCTTCTGTCATGATAACTGATCAACTCAAGTAATAACACCTCTTCCAATTTTCTATTCATTAGAAAACTGTCTGATCTCTACTAGAAAGGAGACTTTTCGCAAGTGCATTTATGTAAGGTAGTAGCATAGTATTTGCAACAGCATGGAGAAACCTTGAGGACATTGTGGGAAGTGAGGTAAGTCAGACAGAGGAAGACAGATACTGTACGATGTGACTTATATGCCAGAGTAGAATGGTGGTTATCAACGGCTGGGCGGTGGGGACCTCAGAAAGATGTTGTTTAGGGTGCAAATGTACAATCAGTGGATCTAGAAGTCCTGGAGACCTAATGCACAGTATAGTGAATATAGACAATGATCTTGACTACAGTCATCAAACTTGCTCAGAGACGAGATCTTAAAAGAAATGAAAATTATGTGACCTGACAGAGGTGGTACCATGGCAACCATAATATGTAAATGTGCCAAATCCACATTAAATTTAGACGATGTTATAAGTCAAATATATCTCAATTAAAAATAAATAAATAGAAAAAAATGGTATAGTGATGTAACCTTAAATACTGGATTCTGTTCCCAAGAAAAGGCCTAATCAACTGTTGAAATTTCTTTTTTTTCCCCCTCAAAGATTTATTTATTTATTTTAGAGAGAGAGAGGTGGGGAGGGGCAGAGGGAGAGCATGAGTCTTAAGCAGACTCTTTGCTGAGCCTAGAACCTGGCTCGGGGCTCAATCTCGTGACCCTAAGACCATGAAATTTCTATTTGTCAGTTTTATTTATCAGCAGAATGAATCTGCTGCTTTACAAATTTAAAATAGGCATTCAGTTTAGATAATTCCCGCTGATATAGAGGGACACAGAAGTTAGAACCAAGCAGTGTTACTGGGATGAAAGGCAGGTCTGAGGCAAGGGTCGGGTGGGGAGTAGAGAAGGAGCAAAGCAAAGCTGAATTAGAGATTAGCAGTGGAGGCTGTGTGTCTATGAGTGAAAGAAACCTGTACCTGCACTAGGGAATATATGTGGTCTTCTTAGACCCTTTGGTTCTTTTTCTGTTACTTCCTTTCATGACCAAGGTCTCCGCACTGAGGCTACTGATAGACAAACTCTACCTACAAGAGTCCTTTTCAGACATTAACTGCTCATCAATGACCTGGGTTTCTTATTATAATGCAGATTCTGGTTCACTGGTCTGGGATGGGGCCTCAGAATCTGCATTTCTAATCAGCTCCCAGGGGATGCCAGTGTGGCTGGTCCGTGTTCACCAGGGCCGGCTTCACAGGCGTGCACCAGTGCTGTCATGCAAGGGAAAGCCTTAAAGCATTACACTGCTTTCTTCTGATCTATCTTCTTACCTTACAGCCATGCCAGCGATGCTGGGTTGGCTTGCATAATGACTGCCGCATACTAGGCCGGGCGGAGTTCCGTTTCTCTCCCTTTGTCCAAGTGATCTGGTACTGCCTTTGTCATAGCTGGAGACTGTTAGCAAATGCTCTCTCTCCTCTGTTATTTTTCAAATCTCTCTCTAAGACAGGCATCATTTTCCAGCGCTAAATTGTTAGTTTGACTTCACTTTTCAAATGAATCTTATTAACTGGTTTCTGGGTTTTGGGGTCACCTGTGGGTTTTTGGATCGTCCCCTTGATTCTGGGCCACAAAGATGAAAGAGGACAGAGCAGGTGGTGATCCCCATGGCTGTCTTGGACTCACCAGCGGCCTCTAGCCTGGGGAATGGCAGGCCAGCTCTCTTCATTTGCCTAAATGCAGTCCTTTGCAATGCCTGATGGAGATCCAACCCCAGTGAGCTGCTGGTCTGGGCAGGGTAATACATTTTTATGGAGTGCTTTACGTATTTAGGCACCCATGAGGATGCCTGTCTAGGTTCTCAGGTTGGTGATAACCCAGGAGAAAAACTTAGATGGAAGGGGAATTTGTGTAGGTGAAGCCTGAAAGAGAGTGTTCTATTGATCAGTGAATGAGCAAGTAAAGAAACATTGCTGGTGTAACAACAACGGGGTGGCAGGAATCGGGGTTATCAGGTAAACTTCCTTCCTTCTGATCCCTTCAGAGTCCCGCCATCCCTCAGGGTTTCAATATCCATGTCAGGCAAAAATAGATCTGGCTGCTTTCATGGGATTTGCAACTTTCACGAACTTTTCCTCCAGTCACTATATTCAGTGATGATGTTTTGCAGCTAGCCCCGGCCAAGTTCAAGTCTCTTAGTCTGAAGGCTTTTCCTCACTTTTGGAAAACAAATATTTCCTAAGCACTGTGCTGGCCTTCATGGAGTGTCTCATAAACACCTCCCGAGATAGAAATTGTTGTCCTGATTTTACAGATGCAGGAACTGAGGCCATGAGAGGTTAATTTGTCAGGTTAAACAGCCAGTGAGAGAACCAGCATCCAGGTCTAGAAGGGCTGACTTCAAGTCCCTTGTACTGGCTCCTGGGATGTGTGCACTTAAAAAAAAATGTTCCTTGGTGCTTTGTTCATTTGCAATTTTTATTTTTATTGTCCCTGATGAATTTGCTCTGTACTTTACTATTTGGAAGAGCTTTAAAATTGTTTTAAAAATAAATAAAACTAAGTGACTTTGGGGGATTGGCTTTGGAAACTCTCTAGCTTGAATCTAAATATTTTGATCTCTAATAGTTAATGCTATGATGATTTAGTCAAGAAGTGGCTCAGGCACAATTAAGGATTGTCATGCCATCGTTAATGTTGAACGCACAGTGTTCGGATTTAGAAACAGTTATTGTAGTAACTGGACCTCCTGGTCCAAGGTGCCTGGGATTTGAGAGGCAGGCGGCTTAGCTAGGCCCACAAATTAGGCTGCCTAACTGGAACAATGCTGGAAGGTTTTCATTTGAATGAACCAAAAAAAAAAAAATCAATGTGTAATCGGTTTTAATTTACCTTCGACTTCTAGTT
>NW_023181536.1:0-2801 GCF_002007445.2 Ailuropoda melanoleuca | reverse complement strand
GCATAAAAAACTAATAAAATCTATTGAAATAGAAAAACAAACAAACAGAAAAAGATGTTTCAAAAAAAAAAAAAACACAGAAAAGAATGTTTAAAACAAAAGAAAAAAATCAAAGAACTCTTGAACGTTAAAACTATAAAAGCAAGTGGGGGGGAAACTATGAGAGTAGAAACATATCTATAAAAAAAGGAATATAAAATTTAGGAAATTTCCCAGATGATAAATTGCCCAAAAATTGTCCAGAAAGTAAAGCAAGTCATACACACACACACACACAAAGATTCTATTTTTTTTTGTTAAGGAAAGAAATGATAAGTCATAGAGAGTCAATCAAGGATGCTAACATTGAATTAATACTGGTAGGAAAAAAAAAAAGGTTATTAGAAGAGTGAAAATCGTTAAACATAAAATTTCCCAGAACTAAAGTTTACTAGTCTCTAGATAGAAAGGCCAGAAAACTGCCCTCACAAGAAGATACCAAGGTGCATCACTCTGAAATTTTCACTCATCAGAGATAAAGATATGACCCTTAAAGTTTTCGAGAGATACATTTAACAAGAATTCGAAAGTAATTGGATTTCTTAGTAAACAACACTGAGTGCTTGAGGAAAAAAAAAAGAAATAATATATGAATTGCCAATAATAGACAGGAGAGAAGTGACATAAGTTATACTAATATTAAAAGAATACCAATGGAATATTATGAATAACATTATGCCAGTGAATTCAAAAATTTACACGAGATGGAAAATTTCCTTGAATGACACAAACTACCAAAGACCACCAAGAAGAAATAATGTCAGCCCCAAACCTACTAAGAAAATTTAATTTCTAATTAAAATTTTTCTGACAAAGACAACTCCAGATTCGATTGCTTCACTGGTGAAATAATAAATTTGAAGACATATTTAAGAACTATTTAAGAAAAAAATACCAATTCTGCACAAAATGTTCTAGAAAATTGAAGATAAGTTAGCACTTTTCAATTACTCCTATCAGAACAGCATTATGAAGCATGAGAGACTATGGACTCTGAGAAACAAACTGAGGGCCTCAGAGGGGAGTGGGGTGGGGGAATAGGATAGACTGGTGATGGGTAGTAAGGAGGGTACGTATTGCATGGTGCACTGGGTGTTATACGCAACTAATGAATCATCGAACTTTACATCAGAAACCGGGTAGTACTGTATGGTGACTAACATAATATAATAAAAAAATTAAAATAAAAAAATTAAAAAAAAGAACAGCATTATGCTGGTAATGTAATACTCCTACCTAATAGAGATAGTATTTAAAAAAAAGAAAATTACAGATGGTATTTTTCACAAAAACAGACACAAAAATTCTGAACAAAGTTTTAGAAAGTTGAACCAACAATATCTAAAAGGATAATTCCTCATGACCAAGTGGAGTTTAACCCAAGGATAAATGCTCAGGGACGCCTGGTGTCTCAGTCGGTTAAGTGTCTAATTCGATTTCAGCTCAGGTCATGATTTCACGGTCCTGGGTCCACGCCCCACGTTGGGCTCCCGGCCTAGCAGGGAGTCTGTTTGCCCCTCTCTATCTGCTCCTCCTCCTCACCTCCACTCTCTCTCTCTCCCTAAGATAAATAAATAAAATCTTACCAAAAAAAAAAAAAAAAGGAATACATGTGTGGTTTAACATTTAAAATTAATCAATGTAATACATCATATTAAAGAAAAACTTTGTTATAATTTCAATGGACACAGAGAGCACATTGTACAAAATCCAACATCCATTCCTCAAAATAACTCTAGCGTACAAGGAGTAGAAGGAAACTTCCTCAATCTGATAAAGATGCCCACGAAACACCTACCACTAAACATACTTAATGATGAAAGACTGAATGCTCCACCCTTAAGATTAGGAACAACGCAAGGATGTCCACTCTCACTACTTGTAGTCAACATACTAGCTGTTATAGACAGTGTGATAAGGCAAGAAAGAGAAATAAAAGGCATCCAGATTGGAAATAAAAAATTAAATCTGTCTTTATTCGCAGTCGACATTATCACCTATGTGTTAAATTTAATGAAATTTATAAAAGTGCCATTATAAGTAATAAATGATTTAGCAAATTGCAGGATGCCAGATCAAGACAGGAAAAGAAATTGTATTTCTACATACCAGCAGCAAACAATTAGAAATTAAAACTTTAAAACAATATCATTTAAATAGCATTAGAGATAAATCTGGCAAAAGATGTATAAGACCTCTACCCTGAAAAGTATAAAACGATACTGAGGGAAATTAAAGAAGATATAATTAATGGAGAGACATACCTTGTTTAAGGATTAGAAGACTAAATATTGTTAGATGTCAGTGCTTCTCAAACAAATCTATAGATTTAATGCAATCCCAAACAAAATTCTAGCAAGTTTATGTCCGTGTGCATACGTGTGTGGAAACTGATAAGCTGATTCTAAAATTTATATGGAAATGCTATAAGAGATTTGGAAAATACTACTGACAGGCTTACAATACCATGATATTATGCAACTCCAGAGAGAATGGCGCTTCTTGGAATTACCCAACTCCAAGGCCTTAATGGGAGAGCTGATTAAACATTTGAAAAATTAAGGATAATTGTCAAGAAATAAGTTAGCCAGTTGCTAACTACGGGGGTGGGGAATAAATTGGATAGTTGTTAACTACAGGAAAAGCAAATCATTGTTTAGGAAAGGAAATAGAATTACAACACACTAATCGGATTTTCAGGGCATAGCATTTGCAGTTATGCTAACATAAAGGATCATTGTTTTATTATGATGTAACTCTGA
>NW_023181535.1:0-576 GCF_002007445.2 Ailuropoda melanoleuca | reverse complement strand
CTTATTATCCTTTCCTATATCTTGTGTTGTGATGTGTCTGTTCAAATATTTTGCTCATTTATTATGATCAGATTTTTCTTCTTGTCACTATGTTGTAAGAGTAAAGAAAGTATTCTTTGTATATTCTGGATACAAGATCTTTGTTGGATGTATGTCTTGGTAATATTTTTTCTCATGCTGTGGCTTGCAGTTTTATTTTCTGAATGATATATCTTGAAGAGCAGNTTGAAGAGCAGAAGTTTATATTTGGATTAAGTCTTATTTATCATTCTTTTACTTTTAAGATTAATGCCTTTTGTGTCCTAAGAAATCTTCACCTCCCCCGAAGTCTCGAAGATTTTCTCCTGGTTTCTTTTAGAAATTTTACAGTTCAGCTTTAAATTTTAGGTTTGTGATCCATCTTAAGTTTTCTTTGATACATGGTGTGAGATGAGGGTTGAGATTGATTTTTCCCATCTACCTAGATGATCCAGTGCCACTTAAGACTTTCTTCCCCTTTGCCTTTTCTTGGCACCATTTTGAAAGTTGGTTGACCCTTGAGAGGATGTGAAAGTATTCTTTTGACCTCTTCACCGT
>NW_023181534.1:0-1211 GCF_002007445.2 Ailuropoda melanoleuca | reverse complement strand
TATTGTAAATGGGTTGGATTCCCTAATTTCTTTTATTTCAGTCTCATTATTTGTGTATAGAAATGCAACTGATTTCTGGGCATTGATTTTGTATCCCACTACATTACTGAATTGCTCTATAACTTCTAATAGTTTGGGAGTGGATTCCTTTGGGTTTTCCATATAGAGTATCATGTCATCTGCAAAGAGAGACAGTTTGACTTCTTCTTTGCCGATTTGGATACCTTTGATCCCTTTTTGTCTTCTGATTGCTGTTGCAAGGACTTCTAGTACTATGTTGAATAATAGTGGCGAGAGTGGGCATCCTTGTCGTGTTCCTGATCTTAAGGGAAAGGCTTCCAGCTTTTCCCCATTGAGAATAATGCTTGCAGTAGGCTTTTCATAGATGGCTTTTATGAGATTGAGAAATGTACCCTCTATTCCTACACTCTGAAGGGTTTTAATCAGGAAAGGATGCTGTATTTTGTCAAATGCTTTTTCTGCATCAATTGAGAGGATCATATGGTTCTTGAGTCTTTTCTTGTTGATATGATGTATCACATTGATTGATTTGCGAGTGTTGAACCATGCTTGCATCCCAGGTATGAATCCCACTTGGTCATGATGGATAATCCTTTTAATGTACTGTTGGATTCTATTAGCAAGGATCTTGTTGAGGATTTTGGCGTCCATATTCATTAGGGAAATCGGTCTGTAATTCTCCTTTTTGGTGGGGTCTTTTCCTGGTTTGGGGATCAAGGTAATATTAGCCTCATAAAATGAGTTTGGTAGCTTTTCTTCTGTTTCTATTTTTTGAAATAGCTTTAGGAGAATAGGTATTATTTCTTCTTTGAATGTTTGGTAGAATTCCCCAGGAAAACCGTCTGGGCCTGGAGTTTTATTATTTGGAAGGTTGTTTATCACTGACTCAATTTCTTCATAGTTAATTGGCCTATTTAAGAAATCTANATCTCTTCATAATTAATTGGCCTATTTAAGAAATCAATTTCTTCCTGTTTCAGTCTCGGTAGTTTATAGGTTTCCAGGAAGGCCTCCATCTCTTCCAGATTGCTTAGTTTTTTGGCATATAGCTGTTGATAAAAATTTCTAATAATCCTTCCAATTTCAATGGTGATGGTTGTGACCTCTCCTTTTTCATTTATAATTTTATTAATTTCGGTCCTTTCTCTATTCTTTTGGATAAGTCTTGCCAGTGGTCTGTCAATTTTATG
>NW_023181533.1:0-1886 GCF_002007445.2 Ailuropoda melanoleuca | reverse complement strand
TGGAGAAGGTGCAGGGAGATGCCAAGTAGACAGAACAGGCTGGATAGTATGCAAAATTCATAGGGAAAACCAACCTACAGTTGTCCGTCTGGTAGCAATCAATCAATCGAGCTTACTATTACAGTGACCTCATATGTTCCCATGAATTAATATTCAGGTTATAAATATCAGGGTTGACTTCAGAAACCATCATTGGTAAGGAGTACTATTACCTTTTTGTGTTCTTTTCAGCCTTACAAGTATACCACTGGGATGACCAATTAATGGGAATAATTTTATATTCTTCCTAGGTGGATTGGACACAACCACAGACAAATTTCACTTTCTATTCAAATTTTTTATAGAAATATCTAAGGAAAAATGAGAAAGTGCTCCTGAAATGTAAATACTTTCTAGGAATAAAAGAATGATGTTGACAATATATGATTTTGATAATAGCTTCATATAAAAAATGAGTGGAGAACATCAATTCAATGATTTGCATTTTTATAGAAATTTATAACTTTTAAATTATTTTTGAAATAAAGGAAACATTCTGAAGATGGTAGTTCTATTTGCCAATTTTTAATTTTTTTGGTTTTGTGTGTGTGTGTGTTCTTAAAAAAAATTTTATTTAAATCCCAGTTAACATACAGTGTAATATTAGTTTCAGGTGTAGAATTTAGTGATTCAGTGGTTCCATAAAACATCTGGTGTTCACAAGTGCACTCCTTAATCCCCATCACCTATTTAATCTATCCCTCCACTCACCTCCTCTCTTATAGCCATCAGTTTATTCTCTATATTTGAGTCAGTTTCTTGGTTTTCCTCTCCCCTGCCATGTTCATTTGTTTTGTTTCTTAAATTCCACATATAAGCAATTTTTTAAAACTTTATTTTTACATATGAGGAAAATCCATGGGAATACATTCTTTGGGATAATGCAAAACAGTTCTGGGAGAGACAATAAGAACGCTCAGAGAGAGGCAAGATGGTGGAAGAGTAGGGGTACCTTGTTTCATTTGGTCCCCTGAATTTAGATAGATAACTATCAAATAATTCTGAATACCTATGCAGTCAATCTGAGATATAAGAAGAGTTGCTGGAATTCTACAAATAGAAAAGTGACCACTTTTTGCAAGGTAGGAGGTTAAGAGAAGTCTATCTGAGGAGATATGTCAGAAGATAATTGGCAGGGGAGCGAGCCTCTATAAGCTGGCTACGGAAAGTGATAGAGCCCCAGAGTGCAATATCAGAACCTGCGGAAATCTGCTCCAGCGAGAGATGTCCCTGTCTGAAAGGTGCTCAGGTGGTGAAGCGGGACAGAATCCTGGATGGGACCGTGGGGTCTCAGGATCCCTGGCGTCACAGAAAGAATGGGGGTGCCTGAGCTGGCAGAGTTCCCAAGCATTGGAGTGGGGAAACTGGAGAGGGTCAGCTAGTGCAGGAGGAGGCTTTCAGCTTGGTTCACCGTAAACCATGAACCACAGCACAATCGAGTGGCAGCTCCCTTGCAAGGGCCCTGTGAGGGACAGAAAAGCAGCAACCCTCTGCCTTCTCCCTGGTAGGGGGCAGTGCTGGAGTGCACACAACTGCTCACATTGTGGAGGTACTGCAAAGGACAAAAAGAGGTGGCCCTCTGCCTTCTCTTAGGAGGGCTGGTGCGGGAGCATGCCCTACCACGTGACCACTCTGTGCAGGGACCCTCTGCCTTCCCCCACAAGGATCAATGCAGGCCCTCACAGCAGGATCTGCAGAGTGGCACACACGAAAGTGAAGTCCGCTTATCACTGAGGGTTTAGTGAAGAGAGGGGACCATGATCTGTTGGGTCTGGAGCTTGAGATTGGGGCACAGCCATTTTAGAGAGGCAGGGAAGGCCTACAGGTAACAAAACCCACATACAGCA
>NW_023181532.1:0-1066 GCF_002007445.2 Ailuropoda melanoleuca | reverse complement strand
AGAAACTAATTTTGTGCATAAAATCCAGACAAGTTGGAGAAGAATGGTTAATTCAGGCATGCATGAGATAAACAAAGCAATCCCTCTCAAATTTCTTCTTCTCGTTTTCCTTCTTCTTTTTCACGCCATCACTCAGCATGCATGTACTTAGCACCTTCTTTTGTTTAGAGCTGTGCTCCCCACTGGGGTGAATAATGGATCATTCCAACTTTAACAATACCACCCTTTAGCCACTTGCATTGAGCTGTTTATCTTGCAGTTAACAAGGCAGAGGGACTATAATGAAAGGTAATGGAAACTAGACCTAAGGTTATATTGCTAACCTACTGGTGTGTGAGCAAATATAGAGCAGTTACATGCAAGCATCATTTTTGTTTTGCCTTGTGGCTTGCGTTCAGCTATAGGCTGTACTTCCTGATGGGGTAGGGACGGGACCTAGACAGTTCAAAAGGAGATAACAATTTAAATGTGGCTTTTATGTGAGACTTTTACAATGTGATTATCTTGCTAATTTATGTGCGTTTATTCAGGACGCCTCTGCAAGGCTCTGGGTCAGCCACCAGGAATGCATAGACACGTGGCACCTGGCATTCGTTTGTTATTAGTGTACATACAAAGGAACATTCATGAACTGCCTTCAATGTGAGGCACTCACCTAGCTACTTTATTTTGTTTAATCTTCACAGCAATCTGAAAAGTGGGATGACTAACCCACTTTACAAGTAAGGAGACTAAAGATCACTGAAGTTAAGTAGTTTGTTGAAAGTTAGATAAATAGGATGTAATAGGGTTGAGATTTGGAACTAAGTCTGATTCTCTCTGGTTCTAACTAGATGTCACCGGCCTGCACATTAGAATCGCCTGAGAAGCTTAAAAAAATACTGATGCCCTCGTCCTAGACTCTAGATAGTTTAATTTCCTTGGTTTGAGGTGAGACCTCAGCAGTTAAGAGTTTGCAGAGCTCCTTGGTGATTCAACAGAAATCAAGGCTGAGTCAGTAACTCAAGCTGCTGAAGCCTAGCTCCTGGGAGGGAAATACGAAATTTGAGGAGAAAAAATAGTGAGG
>NW_023181531.1:388-786 GCF_002007445.2 Ailuropoda melanoleuca | reverse complement strand
CTTCAAATAACCACCTTCTAGTTCTGTTGATCTGCTCTACTGTGCTCCTTGTTTCTAATTCATTGATTTCTGCTCTAATCTTGAACTGCTTTCTCGTGCGTGGATTAGGCCTGNTCCCTCTGTTGCTGTTCCAGCTTCTTGAGGTGAGAATATAAAAACTGCATTTTAGATTTTTCTATTCTTTTGAGTGAGGCTTGGATGGCTATGTATTTCCCCCTTAGGACTGCCTTTGCAGTATCCCATAGGTTTTGGACCGTTGTATTTTCATTCTCGTTGGTCTCCATAAATTGTAAATTGATTTTTGATTTCCTGGTTTATTGAATCATTCTTGAGCAGGACGGTTCTTAGTTTCCAAGTGTTTGAGTTTCTTCCAAATTTTTCCTTGTGATTGAGTTCCA
>NW_023181531.1:0-184 GCF_002007445.2 Ailuropoda melanoleuca | reverse complement strand
CTAATATGTCATTCAAAGCTCTTGCTTCTTTGTTGATTTTCTGCTTAGGTGATCTGTCTATTGCCGAGAGCGGAGTGTTGAGGTCCCCTACCATTAACGTATTTTTATCTGTGTGTTTCTTTATCGTGGTTAAGAGTTGGCTTGTGTATCTTGCTGCTCCCCTGTTGGGGGTGTAGATATTTAT
>NW_023181530.1:492-610 GCF_002007445.2 Ailuropoda melanoleuca | reverse complement strand
ATGTTAGCTGGAGGTGTTATCCTGGACGCTCTTCTTTAATACCAATAAGAAGGGCGCTGTGTCCTCGAAATCTTGAACTTTTTCATTTATACTGCCTTATTTAAGTGAGATAATGTTC
>NW_023181530.1:0-266 GCF_002007445.2 Ailuropoda melanoleuca | reverse complement strand
AAGCAAACATTGCATTGGAGGCTGGTTTGGCCAAATTTTGTTTCTCAGTGCTGTGCTGATCCTGTTTCACTCACGGTAACAAAGCACCTTGATTTTCGTTCCACGTTCTATAAGGCCAATGTGACTTCAAGGGCTTTATCTTCGCACTTTGTTTCTTGGTTATAAGTGCTGGAGGCTTCCAAGGCACATTTACCTAATGGGGAATCTGGGTCCCAGGGAAACGCGGATGTTAGCTGGAGGTGTTATCCTGGACGCTCTTCTTTAAT
>NW_023181529.1:0-834 GCF_002007445.2 Ailuropoda melanoleuca | reverse complement strand
CAGGAACTCCACAGGTCGACTCTCTCAGCGCTCCCCTTCTTTGGCTCCGGGTCTGGGACTTCGGGCCGCTCAGGGTCCGCCCACAGAGACGTAGCTCCACCCCCACGANAGAAGAGACTTTCAAGGGAAAAAGAAAACTCACCTGATTCTCCACAATGAACTCTCTCCACACGCCCTTCCAGAACCCCGCCTCCCATCCGGGGTGCCCCCTACTCCAGGACCCCCACCCCGGGACACAGCACGCACTCCCTCAGCCAGGAACTCCACAGGTCGACTCTCTCAGCGCTCCCCTTCTTTGGCTCCGGGTCTGGGACTTCGGGCCGCTCCGGGTCCGCCCACAGAGACGTAGCTCCACCCCCACGCGGTGATTGGTTGGGGAATGTGGTGCTTCCAGCCCCTTGAATGCCGGGCAATCCGCCCCCATGACTGGAAACTGGGAGCACAGGAGGTCCAAGAGGCGCCTCCTTGGCGCAGTGCCCTGCGCAGGTGTGAGTGGGATCATGGGCAGGGACACACACACACACACACACACACACACACACACACACACACACACCCTTCCGCCGACCCCTCTAACCGCAGACCACCCTCAGAGCCCTGCCCCTTCCCTTCTGCACCAACCCTCCCTGCAGGGGTGTGCCTGGTTCCTGGCAAGGTCAGCGGCTCTCAGACTGTTCCAGCCTTGGGCTTTAGGAAAACATTTCCAAGGCAATTTTAAGTCCAAAAGGAATGCTCCAAGCGCGAATAGCTTCACCTTCTTGTATCACCTGTGGAGTGGATAGTGCTTCTCACACCTTCAAAGCATCTTTCTAGGATGAACCCATTTGTGCTGGA
>NW_023181528.1:0-823 GCF_002007445.2 Ailuropoda melanoleuca | reverse complement strand
TGGAACAGTCTCAAGAATAGATCGTGTTGTGGGTCACAAAACAGGTCTCAACTGATACCAAAAGACTGAAATTATTCCCTGCATATTCTCACACCACAACGCTTTGAAATTGGAACTCAACCAGAAGGAAAAATTTGGAAGAAACTCAAACACTTGGAGACTAAGAACCATCCTGCTCAGGAATGACTCGATAAACCAGGAAATCAAAAAACAATTTAAACAATTTATGGAGACCAACGAGAATGAAAACACAACGGTCCAAAACCTATGGGATACTGCAAAGGCAGTCCTAAGGGGGAAATACATAGCCATCCAAGCCTCACTCAAAAGAATAGAAAAATCTAAAATGCAGTTTCTATATTCTCACCTCAAGAAACTGGAACAGCAACAGAGGGACAGGCCTAACCCACTGACAAGGAAGGAGTTGACCAAGATTAGAGCAGAAATCAATGAATTAGAGACCAGAACCACAGTAGAGCAGATCAACAGGACTAGAAGCTGGTTCTTTGAGAGAATCCATAAAATTGATAGACCACTGGCAAAACTTGTCCAAAAACAAAGAGAANTTTTTATATTCTCACCTCAAGAAGCTGGAACAGCAGCAGAGGGACAGGCCTAATCCGTGCACGAGGAAGCAGTTGACCAAGATAAGAGCAGAAATCAATGAATTAGAAACCAGGAGTACAGTAGAGCAGATCAACCGAACTAGAAGCTGGTTCTTTGAGAGAATTAATAAAATTGACCACTGGCAGGACTTATGCAAAAGAATAGAGAAAGGACCCAAATTAATAAAATTATGAATGAAAAAGGAGAGGTCACAACC
>NW_023181527.1:0-1907 GCF_002007445.2 Ailuropoda melanoleuca | reverse complement strand
ACAGCACCCGTGAGAAAACAGATTGTGACCGTGAGCGGGGAGCGCACGACACCAGACTTCACATGGAACTCTGGTGTGCTCACTGGATCAGACTGAGACCGGGAGCTCCAGGAGTGCGCAGGGGCGGCTGGCGACTGGCGGTGTTAGAAACACAAAGGACAGAGATGCGTCGGCCCTGGAAGTGAGGGCTGGGATGCCAGGTGTGGGGTGAACATNGTGTGGGGTGAACATCTCGGGATACTGCAGGGTTGAGGAGCACCAACAGAAACAGAGTTAAAGTGGCCAGAACATCAGTGGAGAATGGCCCACGATCCCCTCTGTTCTGTGACAGAGGCTGAGATTTGGCCACTGCTGCTCTGACTCTCAGAAGAGGCACAGCAGAACGCCAGGGAGAGCTGATAGAAAATAAAAGCCTGGAAACACCAGCTCACAAAGTGCCCATCCCCATCTTCCCTCACAGGAGACACAGAGACCCTACCCAAACAGGGTTGCCTGAGTATTGGCGCGGCAGGCCCCTCCCCCAGAGGGTAGGCTGAAAAATCAAGAAGCCCACAACCCAGGGCCCCTGGGTGGTGCAGTCATTGAGCGCCTGTCTCGGCTTAGGGCGTGATCCCAGCGTTCCGGAAAGGAGTCCCTCATCGGGCTTCTCCACTGGGAGCCTGCTTCTTACTCTCCCACTCCCCTGCTTGTGTTCCCTCTCTCACTGGTTGGCTCTCTGCCACATAAATAAATAAATAAAATCTTTAAAGAAGAAGCCCACATCCCTAAGATCCCTATAAAACAAAGGCACACGGCCTGGGTCCTGGTCAATAATTTGGGCTCTGGACAACCCCGCAACCTCTCCTCATCAGAATGATGAGAAGGAGAAATCCCCCCCAGCAAAGAAAAGACAATGAGTCTGTGGCCTCTGCCACAGAAATAATGGATATGGATGTAATTAAATTATCAGAAATGGAATTCAGAGCAACAATGGTCAAGATGATGTGTAGACTTGAAAAAAGTATTAACGAAAATGTTAATGAGAATATAGAATCTCTAAGGGTGGAAATGAGAGCAAATCTGGCAGAAATTAAAAATTCTATGAGCCAAATGCAGTCAAAACTAGAGGCTCTGACGGCCAGGGTCACCGAAGCAGAGGAACGCATTAGCGAATTGGAGGATGGGTTAGTAGAGACAAAGCGAAAATAGAAGCTGGTCTTAAAAAAATCCACGCCCATGAATGTAGATTATGGGAGATTATTGACTCTATGAAACGATCCAATGTCAGAATCATCGGCATCCCCAAGGGGGTGGAGAAAAACAGAAGTCTAGAAGAGATATTTGAACAAATTGTAGGTGAAAAATTCCCTAATCTAGCAAAGGAAACAAACATCCATGTCCAAGAGGCAGAGAGGACCCCTCCCAAGCTCAACCATGACAAACGTACGCCACATCACGTCACAGTGCAATTCACAAATANGCAATTCGCAAATATTAGATCCAAGGATACAGTATTGAAAGCGGCCAGGGCAAAGAAATTTCTCACGTACCAAGGCAAAGGTATCAGCAATACGTCAGACCTGTCTACACAGACCTGGAATGAGAGAAAGGGTTGTGGGGGGGCATTTTAAAACTATTTCAGAGAAAAACATGCAGCCAAGGATCCTTTATCCAGCAAGGCTGTCATTTGGAATTGATGGAGAAATAAAGACCTTCCAGAAGCCTTTCCCTTAAGATCAGGAACACGACAAGGATGCNCCACTATTATTCAACATAGTACTAGAAGTCCTTGCAACAGCAATCAGAAGACAAAAAGGGATAAAAGGTATCCAAATAGGCAAAGAAGAAGTCAAAATACCTCTCTTCTCAGATGACATGATACTCTATATGGAAAACCCAAAAGAATCCACTCCCAAACTATTAGAAGT
>NW_023181526.1:0-3606 GCF_002007445.2 Ailuropoda melanoleuca | reverse complement strand
ACACACACACACACACACACATTTCAACAATAAGAAATGTTTTAAGTTCAACAATAAGAAAGCAAATGACTCCCTTAAAAAATGGGGACAAAGATCTTAACAGATATCTCACCAAAGTAAATATGCAGATGGAAAATACGCATATGAAAAGATGCTCCATTGCCTCAGGGAAATGGAAGTTAAGACAATAGTGAAAAGGGGCACCTGGGTGGCTTAGTCAGTTGAGCAAGTGACTGTGGCTCAGGTCATGATCTTGGGGTCCTGGGACTGAGCCCCACATCAGGCTCCCTGCTGAGCAGGGAGTCTGCTTGTCCCTGTACCCGCACTCTTTCCCCCCTCCCCTCATTCCTGCCCTCTCTTAAATAAAATCTTNTCTCTTAAATAAAATCTTAAAAAAAAAAAAAAGGCAATATGAGATATCCCTATATACTCATTAGAATGTCAAAAACCCAGAACACTGACAACACCAAATGCTGGTGATGATGTGGAGCAACAGGAACTCTCACTGTCTGGGGTGGGAATGCAAACGATATAGCCACTCTGGAAGAAAAGCTGCTGTTTTATTTATTTTTATAACACTAAATATACTATTCCTATAGGATCCAGCATTCTTCTTCCTTGGTAGTTACCCAAAGGAGTTGACCACTTAGGTCCACACGAGAACCTGCACATGGATGTTTATAGCAGCTTTATGTATAATCACCAACACTTGGAAGCAACCAAGATATCCTTCCGGAGGGGAATGGATTAGTAAGCTGGGCTACATGCAGACCACGGAATATTATTCAGCACTAAAAAGACGTGAGCCATCAAGCCATGCAAACACTCAGGGGAAACTTAAATGCATATTGCCAAGAGAAAGAAGCCAGCCTGAAAAGGCTGCATACTGTATGATTCCCAAGATCCGGCACTGTGGAAAAGGTGAATCTCTGGAAACGGTAAAAAGAACAGTGGTTGCCAGGGGTTGGGGAAGTGGGGAGGAATGAATAGGTAGAGCACAGAGGATTTTCAGGGAGCTGAAAAAACCCCGTAAGATACTAAATGATGGATACATGTCATTACACATTTTGCAAAACCCATAAAATGTACAACACGAAGAGTGAGCTCTAATGCAAACCATGGACTCGGGGTGATTATAATGTTTCAATGTAGGTGCATCAACCATAACAAATGTATCATTCTGGAGGGACTTGTGGATGCTGAGAAAATCTGTGCATGTGGGGAAGCAGGAGATATGTGGGAAATCTCTGTTTCGCTGTGAACTCAGAACTTCTCTAAAAAAATAAAGTCTTAAAAGAAAGCACTGTCTGGGCACCAGAAGCACAAACAACAAAAGTAAAACCAGACAAATTAGACCAAAATCAAACTTCTCCACATCAGAGGACACATTCCACAGAGTGAAACGCAATCTAACGTGTGGAACCAAATATTTGCAAATCATATACCTGATAATATATAAAGAAGTACAACCCAACAACAAAAAGACTCCAAATAATCCAGTTAGAAGATAGGCAAAGAATTTGAACAGACACTTCTCCAAAGTTGATATTCAAATGGCAATAACCAGGTGAAAAGATGCTTAATATCACTGATCGTAAAGAAAATGCAAATCAAAACCACAATGAGGTATCACCTCGCAGTCAGTAGGATGACTACTATCAAAACAAAGCAAAACAAATCCCCGAGAATAATGAATGTTGGCGATGATGTGCTAAAATTGGAACCGTGGACAGGGTTAGTGGGAATGTAAAATGGTGCTGCCTCTGTGAGAAACTGTCAGATCTTCAAACAATTAAAGGGTTACCATATGATCCAGCAATTGTACTTTTAAATAAGTACTTAAATGAATTGCACACAGGAACTCAAATAGATGTGTGGCAACACTAGTCACAAGAGGCAAGAGACAGAAGTAACCCAAGTGCCCATGGATGGATGAAGGGATAAACGAGACGTGGTCTATCCATACAATGGAATGGTACTCAGCTTAAAAAGGAAGGAAGTTCTGACATATGCTTGAATGGATAATCCTTGATGACATGGGGCCGAGTGAAATAAGCCAGTCACAGAAGGACAAATACTGATTCCGCTCAAATAAGGTACCTGGAATAGTCAAATTACAGAGACAGAAAATAGAGTGGGGGTTACCAGGGGCTGAGGAGAGGGGGTCAGAGTGAGGAGTTGCTGTTTAATGGGTACATTGTTAGTTTTACGAGATGAAAAAGTTCTGGAAATTGGTTGCACAACTGTGTGAATATCCTTAGCACTACTGAACTGCACACTCAGAAATGGTTATGGTAGCAAATTTTATGTTATGTATTTTTTTATCCTCCTCCCCAATTCAGACCAATGGCAAAAATAAAAATTAAAGAGCACTGGCTTCNTGGTAGCAAATTTTACGTTATGTATTTTTTTATCCTCCTCCCCAATTCAGACCAATGGCAAAAATAAAAATTAAAGAGCACTGGCTTCATTGACTGGAAGTTCTCTGATGGAAGGGTCTGAGGGAAAGAGATGTCACAAGCAATTGTCCTACTAATTCCAAACAGACACACTCAGATGGGCACCATGGAATTCAGGAAGTCAGTGAGGTGGAGCAAAGCCTTCACAGACATGTGCAAAGAGTTGGCAGTAAGAATATCACCAGCAAAGAATTTATGACTAGCAGCCTCAGTCTGTCGCCTGGCTTTCACAGAGCTCAAAAAAGACTGTGCATATTTGAAGTTTGACTTGGCTCTTCCATAACCGTTTCCTTGCTCTTTGTAGTAAATCTAGTCAGAATTCTTTTCTAAACTAATTAGGGCAAGTTTGTTTCTGGACTGAATGTAGCCCTCACAATACAGAAGGGCCTTGTTCTGGAAAAATTCATTTCTAGGCCAGTGGAGTGAAAGTTTGAACTGATTTGTAATTTGAAAACAATCCTAGAAATGGTCTTTAAGTTATCAGTTCTTATCACACAGATCCTATGAGAGTATCAACGATCTGAAAGTTCTCAACCAACTTCATTCACAGCCTGTGGCCACTTGTACTAGATAGAACTTTCTGTGGTCCAGTCAAGGAGATTAAAGAAAGAATTCTAGGCCTGAGACTCTTCCTTCTAGGATTCTGGTCAGTGTAGTACATACACAGAGGGTGCTTTCCAAAGAGAGACCAAAATATTGTATTAATGGCTGGATAAGTGCCAGATGCCCAGTCAAATGCGTGGCTTCTGGGAAAAATTGATGGGGACACAGGTTTGACTCGTGCTCAGAGTAGGGCTTTTGGGGGAGACTGGAAAATGGCTCCCCAAGAGACATCTGTGGCCCAATCTCTGGAACCTGTGAATGTGACCTTGTATGGTAAAAAAGTATCTTTGCTGATGCCATCAAATTAAGGATCTTGAGGCAGGCAGATTTTCCTGGATTTTCCAGGCAGGTCCTCAACGCCATCGCATGCATTCTCTATAAGAAGGATGGAGCAAGGCTGGACAAGTCACAGAGGAGAAAGTGACCTGAAGACCCAGCAGAGAGAGATTCTAAGATGCTGGCCTTGCAATCACAGTCATGTGGCCGCAAGTCAGGGAATGCTGGCGGCCACCAGAGGGTAGAAGAAACCAGGAACAGACTCTCC
>NW_023181525.1:0-658 GCF_002007445.2 Ailuropoda melanoleuca | reverse complement strand
GTACTCTTGCATTCACCTCCACCCCCTTGTCAGAAAAGAAAAAAAACCCTTTCACGGAACTAAATCCTGCTCATCTTTCAGATTTCAGCATCAATATTTCTTCTTCATCGCAGCCTTTCCTAACTACCTGCCTGCTCCCTCCAGACTAGGTCATGTCCTCGTGTTGCACATTCTCACNAGCCTTTCCTAACTACCTGCCTGCTCCCTCCAGACTAGGTCATGTCCTCGTGTTGCACATTCTCATAGCTCCTTGTCCTGATCCTTTGTCAGCACTTGTCTTTGGTTGTAGCTATAAATCTCTGTGTTAATAATATAATCTCTTGTTGGTTTAATGAGAGGTGGTGGAGTTGTAGAGGTTGCCAGGGAGAGTGACAGAAGCCTGGGTTCAAGCCTCAGTTCTGGCATTTATTAACAGAGAGGGCCTGGCCCAGTTACTTAAGATCTCTCTGCCTTGCTTCCCTCTTCTATATAATGGGCATGGTACAATAGGACCTACTTCTGGGAAAAAACTGTTTCTCTACACTTTACACAAAATACTTCTGACACCAGATGTGTGTGTGTGTGTGTTTTCCAAACAGTACAGTTCGCGTCTCTGTAGGACATTGACTGGATGCCCTACAGTTTAACTCAATTATGACACTAACTGGTTGGAATTAGA
>NW_023181524.1:0-757 GCF_002007445.2 Ailuropoda melanoleuca | reverse complement strand
CCCTGCTTGTGTTCCCTCTCTCACTGGCTGTCTCTATCTCGGTCGAATAAATAAATAAAATCTTTAAAAATATATATATAAAGATTTGGGAAAAAAACATAAAGCTTTGAGCACTGAGTAACGTATGAATTGTTGAATCACCATCACCATAGTTGTACATCTGAAACCAATATAACACCGTATGCCAATTATACTTCAATAATAGTGAAAATGAATTTTAAAAAATTCAAAGTGACATAAAGCTTTAAAAGGGACAGTTTATCGTCCNAAAAAATTCAAAGTGATATAAAGCTTTAAAAGGGACAGTTTATCGTCTTTTTGTTATGATATTAAGAAAGCAATTTAAAGTGATAGGATACACTGTCACATTTCACACAGGGACATGGGGAAATTCATTAATTCATTAAAAGTGTACTCCATTTAGTACTCACATGAGGCACAGAGTAGAAAAAATATTTATGTGTACATTAATTCATAGTATACACATCATGTATTCTCTGGATATATACCTGTAGTATGTGTGCCAGTGCAGGGCAAAGCATGTGTGTATGTTTTGAAATACTAAAAATCTGAGAATTTCAATTGCTTCACCTGGAATTTTGCACTCCCTGGAGGTTAGATGAAGTTGAGAAAGGACACATAAGGAGGTGGGATTATACCTCTTCTCTTTCACTGTAACCTCAATTCATTGTCTGAGATTAGAATAAACTTTCAGGTGCAATGGCGTAAGTACACATCAAGCAAATCCACTATGAGT
>NW_023181523.1:0-728 GCF_002007445.2 Ailuropoda melanoleuca | reverse complement strand
CCCCCAACAGGGGAGCAGCTAGATACATAAGCCAACTCTTAACCAGAATAAAGAGACATATAGATAGTAATTAATAGTAGGGGACCTCAACAGTCTGCTGTCAGCAATAGACAGATCACCTAAGCAGAAAATCAACAAAGAAACAAGAGCTTTGAATGACATACTGGAACAGATGGACCTCATAGATATATATAGAACACTACACCCCAGAACAGCAGAATACTCATTCCTTTAGAATGCACATGGAACATTCTCCAGAATAGACCATGTACTGGGTCACAAAACAGGTCTTAACCGATACCAAAAGACTGAGATTATTCCCTGCATATTCTCAGATCACAATGCTTTGAAACTGGAACTCAATCACAAGGAAAAATTTGGAATAAACTTAAACACTTGGAAACTAAGAACCATCCTGCTCAAAAATGATTGGGTAAACCAAGAAATTAAAAATCAGTTTAAACAATTTCTGGAGACCAATGAGAAAGAAAACACATCGGTCCAAAACCTGTGGAACACTGCAAAGGCGGTCCTAAGGGGAAAATACCTAGCCATCCAAGCCTCACTCAAGAGAATAGAAAAATCTAAAATGCAGTTTTTATATTCTCACCTCAAGAAGCTGGAGCTGGAACAGACGAATAGGTGTAACCCACTCACGAGAAGGCAGGTGATCAAGATTAAAACAGAGATCAATGAATTAGAAACCAGGAGCACAGTAGAACAGATCA
>NW_023181522.1:474-1970 GCF_002007445.2 Ailuropoda melanoleuca | reverse complement strand
GGAAGCAGCATTCTTACTGTACCTTGGAACATGACACAGATTGTGACAGTGGAAAAGGGAAGAACAGTTTTCCTGAAATGAAGGAAGAGTATTTGCAAAACAAGTGAGTATTAAAATGCATGGGAATTTGGAGAACATAAGTCCCATTGACTTGGATTACCATCGCCATTACAGAATGCCTCCCACAATGAACTGAAATGTGCATTCCATCTCATAACACCCATAGTTCATGGTTGAATCAAATAGGATGGTTATTCTCTTCAAAAAGTAAACATTGTGAAAAAAGATTCAATGGTGTTTTTCCAGTGTTTTGGAATGGAAGTACCCAAACTTACTGCAAAGGCATATCCTAATTCTACCAAAATAGATTGCTCACTTTCCCTCAGTCCCAACACGTATCATAACAAGAGTTACGATGGAGACTATTTTTACAAACAAAAAAGCGTCTGCCCTTGAGAATTTTTCCAGACCTATGTTCCAAGAAGGCTGTGAAGACACTGAGACAAAACTATTTAGAAAAGCCACTTTCTGTACTTTGGGGCAATAATGTTCTCCTAAGGAGCCCAAGATTGTTGGGTATGTAAAGAAGAAATCCCAACTGCTATTTCAGGTTGTTGGCCTTCTCCATGCTAGCAAATGACAATTCCTTAGTGTCGCTTCATTGTTTGCGGTGCGATACCCTGAGGTTGGCACAGATCCTTATGGAAGACGAACTTGTCAGCAGAGAAGGGTGAGGGGATGTATGTTTCATCCACCACTAAGCTGCTGAAGCACGGCCTCCGGTTGGCGTATGAAGAAGTGCAGCACTGGCCAACACCAGGGTTTACAGGAGTCTCCTCACGCCTGATGCATAATTGTCCAATAATAACATCAGCCTGATTAGGAGAATGCGAAAAAAGACAGCAAGGCAATTCAGCATTAGCCACTAAATCGATTCAGGTTTCCAGAGAATTGTTGCAATTTTTAATGCCCAGTAATTTATACTCAATATTATAGAAAAACGTGCTACCTGTGTAGGGTCATGTGTTGCCACATTGCGGATTCTTTTTTCCCCATTCATTTGGGATCAACCTCCCCATTTAGTGGCAGTTATTCCATAGGTGATGTTGAAGAGAGTCCTTTCAGCTAGTTGTGTCTGTTATTTGAAATACACTTCCACTTACATACCTACCTCCAAAGGGGGAGAAATTATCTGCCCTGATCTAGGAGATCAATACATGGCTTGAATGTTTCGTGGATATCTAGCTGAATTTCCCATTTTATTTTTGGGTTCCAGAGAATCACTTTCTGCAGGTAAGAATAGCACAAGCCTAACCTGTTCATATACATATAGAAGTGCACATGTGCATGCATATGGCTAATATAGCACCTTAATTGAAGAGAGGTGAGTCTGGGGGTCCTGGATGGCTCCATTGGTTAAGAGGCTGACTCCTGGTTTTGGCTCAGGTCATCATCTCAGGTCATGGGATCACCCCATCTAGGGCTCTGTACTCAGC
>NW_023181522.1:0-355 GCF_002007445.2 Ailuropoda melanoleuca | reverse complement strand
GTATAGAAGTGCACATGTGCATGCATATGGCTAATATAGCACCTTAATTGAAGAGAGGTGAGTCTGGGGGTCCTGGGTGGCTCCGTTGGTTAAGAGGCTGACTCCTGATTTTGGCTCAGGTCATCATCTCAGGTCATGGGATCACCCCATCTAGGGCTCTGTACTCAGCGGGAGTCTGCTGGAGATTTCTGTCTCTGTCTCCCTCTGCACCTCCTCTTTCTCTTTCTCCCTTAAATAAATAAATCTTAAATATAAAAAAGAAAAGGAATAAAGCTGAAGTGTGCGTGTGTGTGTGTGTATGTGTGTGTCTTCTAGGGCTTTCCTAATGTAGAATCCTCCTACCTTCCACACTTGA
>NW_023181521.1:676-749 GCF_002007445.2 Ailuropoda melanoleuca | reverse complement strand
TAGAGTAAGGGGATGGAGTACCATCTTCCATGCAAATGGACCTCAAAAGAAAGCTGGAGTAGCAATTCTCAAA
>NW_023181521.1:0-165 GCF_002007445.2 Ailuropoda melanoleuca | reverse complement strand
ACTTGGAGACTAAGAACCACCCTGCTCAAGAATGACTCGATAAACCAGGAAATCAAAAATCTATTTAAACAATTTATGGAGACCAACGAGAATCAAAACACAACACTCCAAAACCTATGGGATACTGAAAAGGCAGTCCTAAGGGGGAAATACATAGCCATCCAA
>NW_023181520.1:0-937 GCF_002007445.2 Ailuropoda melanoleuca | reverse complement strand
GATTAAAAATGAGCAGAAGGCCTGAACAGACATTATTCCAAAGAAGACATACAGATGGCCAATAGACACATAAAAAGATTCTCAACATCACCAATCATTAGGGAAATGTACATCAAAACCATAATGAGATATCACCTTATACTTGTCTGAATGACTAATATAAAAAAGACAAGAAATAACGAGAGTTAGTGAAGATGTGGAGAAAAGGGAACACTTGGGCACTGTTGGTGGAGCCAACTGTGGAAAACAGTATGGAGATTCCTCAAAAAATTAAAAATAGAACTACCATACCACCATTTCCACCAACCATAATCCAGTAATTCCACTACTGGATATTTACTCAAATAAAATGAAAACACCAATTTGAAAACATATATGCACTCATATGTTCACTACTGCAGCATTATTTACAATAGCTAATATATGGAAGCAACCTAAATGTCCACTGATTCATGAATGGATAACGAGGCTCTGGTGTACGTGTAATGGAATATTACTCAGCCATAAAAAGGTCTTGCCATCTGTGACATAGATGGGCCTAGGAAGGCATGCTAAGTACAATAAATCAGAAAGAGAAAGACATATATATATATACACATTTACATATGGAATCTAAGAAACAAAACAAACAAAAAGCAGAAATAAAATAATAAATACGGAGAACAAACTAGTGGCTTCCAGAAGGGAGGGCTTGGGAGACTGTGCAAAATTGGTGAAGGAGATTAATAGGTACAAACTTCCAGTTCCAAAATTAAAAAAGTTATGGGATGAAAACTATAGCATGGGGGAATATAGATAACAACATTGTAATAATACATGGTAGCAAACTTCAATTACATTTATTATGGTGAACATAGCTTAATGTATAGAATTGTCAAATCATTATGTTGTAAACCTGAAACTAATATAACATTGTATGCCAATTATACTTCAATTA
>NW_023181519.1:0-1267 GCF_002007445.2 Ailuropoda melanoleuca | reverse complement strand
TAGTTCAGAGGATACATACTCGAAAGTGTCAAGGTCTCTCCCGTCATAGGAATCAAGTGAACTACTTGCACTGAGGCTGAGGCCACACCTCCCTAAGGACTTCTAACTGCATCATCAGGGATGGAAAAGCAGTCCTAGAAACCTTTCCTACACACAGTGCACACAGTTGGACTACCTGCCTTGAATGCAAGAAGATAACATCTATTTGGATGTGTATATCCCTGTTTAGGTGCCCCACATCATTAACCCCATACTTTCAAGCCATCCCTCTTCTCTCATACACCTCAATAAACTCCACAGTCCTCTGTATTGCTTTCATTGAGTCCTTCCCAATTCCTGAAATTCCTCTATGTGTCCTCTGCAAGTCAAAGTCCATTATTAGCTGGGCGCCTGGGTGGCACAGCGGTTTAAGCGTCTGCCTTCAGCTCAGGGCGTCGTCCCGGCATTATGGGATCGAGCCCCACATCAGGCTCTTCCTCTATGAGCTTGCTTCTTCCTCTCCCACTCCCCCTGCTTGTGTTCCCTCTCTCGCTGGCTGCCTCTATCTCTGTCAAATAAATAAATAAAATCTTTTAAAAAAAAAGTCCATTATTAGCAAAACCTCCTATAGCTTCAGCATTTTATCTGAACATTGCCTTCATATTCTTCCACAACAAAAACCTGGAATTGAGACTGTGTTTTTTCTTTCTTTCTTTCTTTCTTTCTTTCTTTCTTTCTTTCTTTCTTTCTTTCTTCTTTTTTTTTTAATATTTTATTTATTTGAGAAAGAGCACGAGCTGGGGGGGAGGGGTAGACGTAAAGGGAGAAGCAGACTGCCCGCTGAGCAAGGAGCCCCCTGGGCTCAATCCCAAGACTCTGAAACCATGACCTGATTGGAAGGCAAATGCTTAACCAACTGAGCCACCCAGGCACCCCAAGACTGTGTTTTATTCCATAGTCCTCCTATCTTGAAACATATGTGATAAGGGATAAGATACTTTTTAATATTATGATTGGAAAAAAGAATTGGACCTAAACCTATTTATGGATGTTCAACTAGTTTAGCACTGCACAGAGAAGGAGTTGATATTTGAAGGGAAGTCAACCATAATTAAATAGAAATATTTTGGAATAAAATCAAACATGTTAAGTGAGTTACCAATACTGTGCAAAGTGACATATATCCAAACAGTAAGATACGGTTGTATGTACTAAGCTGGTATAACATCAGAAAAATAAGTGAACTAATTTAATCATAGCATGAACTAAAATTTCTCATTTAGTGCTC
>NW_023181518.1:0-1201 GCF_002007445.2 Ailuropoda melanoleuca | reverse complement strand
GAACCCAAAGATGCATTCAGACTTAGAGTAAGGGAATGGAGTACCATCTTCCACGCAAATGGACCTCAAAAAAAAGCTGGAGTAGCAATTCTCATATCAGATAGATTGGATTTTAAAGTAGAGGCCATAGAGAGAGATACAGAAGGGCACTATATTATTCTTAAAGGAAGTATTCAACAAGTGGATATGACAATTATTAATATATATGCCCCCAACAGGGGAGCAGCAAGATACACAAGCCAACTCTTAACCAAAATAAAGAGACATATAGATAAGAACACAGTAATAGTAGGGGACCTCAACACCCCACTATCAGAAATAGACAGAACACCCTGGCAAAAACTAAGCAAAGAATCAAAGGCTTTGAATGCCATACTCGACGAGTTGGACCTCATAGATATATATAGAACACTACACCCCAGAACCAAAGAATACTCATTCTATTCTAATGCCCATGGAACATTCTCAAGAATAGATCATGTCCTGGGACACAAAACAGGTCTCAACCAATACCAAAAGATTGAAATTATCCCATGCATATTCTCAGACCACAACGCTCTGAAATTGGAACTCAACCACAAGGAAAAATTTGGAAGAAACTCAAACACTTGGAGACTAAGAACCATCCTGCTCAAGAATGACTCAATAAACCAGGAAATCAAAAATTAATTTAAACAATTTATGGAGACCAACGAGAATGAGTACACAACGGTCCAAAACCTATGGGATACTGCAAAGGCAGTCCTAAGGGGGAAATACATAGCCATCCAAGCCTCACTCAAAAGAATAGAAAAATCTAAAATGCAGTTTCTATATTCTCACCTCAAGAAACTGGAACAGCAACAGAGGGACAGGCCTAACCCACTGACAAGGAAGGAGTTGACCAAGATTAGAGCAGAAATCAATGAATTAGAAACCAGAACCACAGTAGAGCAGATCAACAGGACTAGAAGCTGGTTCTTTGAGAGAATCCATAAAATTGATAGACCACTGGCAAAACTTGTCCAAAAACAAAGAGAAAGGACNAGAAAAGAGAAAGGACCGAAATTAATAAAATTATTAATGAAAAAGGAGAGGTCACGACCAACAACATTGAAATTGGAAGGATGATTAGAAATTTTTATCCACAGCTATATGCCAAAAAACTAAGCACTCTGGAAGAGATGGAGGCCTTCCTGGAAACCTATAAACTACCAAGACT
>NW_023181517.1:0-1008 GCF_002007445.2 Ailuropoda melanoleuca | reverse complement strand
TATACATGGGTTTGGAGGTCCATTCTTGTATTTCAAATTTGCACAAACGTCCTGCGAGATACATCACTGCCCCTGCTATGATTTCTGGTTCCCACTGCAGTGACAAGGTCGTGCAGAGACTCTCATTTACAAATGTCCATGCCATTTGAACCAACTTCTGAATTTTGTTTTTATCACCTTTGATCTGTTTTGCATATTTGAGGAGGAACTGGTACGGATGCTCCACCTGCAAATCGAACTTTATGGTCTGGAGCAGGATTCTCTCCAGAACCATCACTTCTTCCTTTGGGTCATCTCCAAACTGGCCAAATTGTACGTCATTCAATAAACTACGAGCTGTTTGATGATATCTTTACATTTTTGGGGCGTTTCTTCTACTTTCCCGGCCAGAAAGAGACAAAAAGCTCCCGTCACATATCTTGGGAATTGCTTGAAGGAATGAAACATATAGAAGTGATGAAAATAAATTATTCCAGTTGCCAGGGTATCATAGTGTAGTCCCAAGCGTGTGCCCACATTGAAGATGAACCGAGCCCCCTCTCGGCGGTACCGGGCCTCAGTGGCTGGATTGAGTCCTTCCAGCTGTGAGGGCGTATGAGCCAAGTCTTTCTTATCCCAGTACCAACATGGTTTCGTGTGGTCCAGGTTTGCTGAGATTACTGAAGGGCTTGAATTTTCTTTATTCGCCTTCATTTATTGAAGTAGACTTGTTCTTTCCAAAAGATTTTCTGAAAATATTAGAATCCCCTCACCTCAGGCAACCCCTTAGCGACGTCTCTCCTCCCCGACTGTGGCCATCTTGGANGACTGTGGCCATCTTGGACCAGAAGTTCTTCTGAGAAGCAGGAAACAGAGTTGTCTGTTGAGAAATTAATGAAAAGAAAAGGGTGATGATGCTTTGGAATGACTCTCAATTAAACTACAAACCAGTCTGAAGACATCACTTAAGGTTAGAAACCAATTGTAATGTCTATATTGATCAAGGTGATAAAATTGTGCCTCCAGGGT
>NW_023181516.1:8635-9450 GCF_002007445.2 Ailuropoda melanoleuca | reverse complement strand
CTGGTCCAACCCCAGCACACAGGAAATGATTATTAATAATACAGTGACATTGTAGCAAAAATAATATTGACATTCACTCATCCTGTTGTAAGGAATTTGAATGATGACCATTTTGATTGTTAAGGGAAAAGCAAGAATCAGCTGCTTGACTGTCCGTTTGCCTCAGGATATTTCTAAATAAGATTGTGGTCTTGATTCTTAAACATACACTATAGAGGCTGGTTACCTCAGTCCAATCAAAGAATCCTGCTATTCTAGTCCTGGAATAGTAAAGGGGGAAATCATAGCTCTTGGCAAGCAAGTCGATGTGTCTCGTAGTTGAAGACTGTTATACGGATAATGTATGATGTGCCCCATGGTTATTGAGAAATAGGGGTATGAGCAGTGTGAAAGATGAAGCATACTGTTCTCTTTTTTTTTAAGATTTCATTTATTTATTTGAGAGAACAGGGAGAGAGAAGAGCATAATCAGGGGGAAAGGCCAAGGGAGAGGGAGAAGCAGGCTCCCCACTGAGCAGGGAGCCCAACACGGGGCTCCATCCCAGAACCCTGGGATCATGATCTGAGCTGAAGGCAGATGCTTAACCAACTGAGCCACCCAGGTGCCCTGATGAAGTGTGCTGTTCAAATATTACATGTGTGTATGACCCTCTAGGGTGCTTGGTTTCAGAGTGCAGTGCCACTGTGCCTTGCTTCTAACCTGTTCCTCTTACGACTTCTGCGAATATTGACAACTCACCTCTGGAAAAACTAACTTGAACAAACCTTTAACTAATAAATATATATAAACAAACTTGAACAAACCTTTAACTGAT
>NW_023181516.1:0-940 GCF_002007445.2 Ailuropoda melanoleuca | reverse complement strand
TATGTCACAGGGCCAAGGAGGTAGTTATCAATTATGTAATTCCTGTCCTTGTCTTTTATGCCATGTTAGAAAGACTTAAGTTCATGTTGTGAGAAAGATTTCTGAATACTTATATCCAGGGATTTACATGATAAGACTAGCATTTTAGAAGGATAGAAATGCAAGCACCTTTCACCTTTGAAAATATCTTTGAAACACTACAGAAAAGAAGATGCAAATGAACATGTAGAGAGAGTTACCACTACTATATGTTTCAAAATGCACCAAGCAATACTGTGTGATTGTGATAACTTGTATATGGAGTAAAATTATTAAACATAAAGAGAAGTGGTATCACCAGCTTCA
Organism: Ailuropoda melanoleuca; assembly: GCF_002007445.2. Lineage (NCBI taxonomy): Eukaryota > Metazoa > Chordata > Mammalia > Carnivora > Ursidae > Ailuropoda > Ailuropoda melanoleuca. The sequence continues at coordinate 595 of NW_023181516.1, read as the reverse complement.
GACACCTGCTATTCCTGGAGGGGATGGGAAGGAAATGTCAACTGCAAGAGTTAGGAAGAGGATTTCATCTGCTGTATTTCTTTAACAAAAGAATTGGAAACATTATTATTAAGGGCAAACATGTGTCACATCTGCCTGATATGTACTTGCTGTATTATTTCCTGTAACTGTATGTTTGCAATAATTTGCCAATTCTTTTTAAAATTTTTTTCTATGTCAGAGAGGGAGTGTGTAAGTTGTGTTAGTTTAGGGGCCAGGACAGTGAAATTTAAAGCACTGGAAAAAAGTAGAAGATGATTATAGGAGTTAACAATTTTGGACAGAAGAAAAAAATGAAGACACAGTATCTTCCCACACTGAAGCCTGTAGTTACTGTTGCAACAACTTCTGTCTTCTGAATCCTAATCTATTCCTTCAGGATCCATGGACTCAACTCTGGACAGCCACACTTTCTAAGCAAATGGCAGTCTCCCCATCCCACTCCCATTTTGTGTTCTTATCAGAAAAACTCATAGATTTTGTGCCTGGTCCAACCCCAGCACACAGGAAATGATTATTAATAATACAGTGACATTGTAGCAAAAATAATATTGAC
>NW_023181515.1:2573-8464 GCF_002007445.2 Ailuropoda melanoleuca | reverse complement strand
TGCTTCAGGGACATACACAGAATTGTAATAACAAGAGCTACCCCTCATTGCGTGCTTTCTCATCAGTTGCTACATTAGACATTTCATGTTGTTTTTTTCACCACAGCTGAGTGAAGTACTCAGTATTATCCCCATTGTATAGAAGAAGGAACTAGAGTTCAAGGAACGANGCTGTTTGCTTCAGGGACATACACAGAATTGTAATAACAAGAGCTACCCCTCATTGCGTGCTTTCTCATCAGTTGCTACATTAGACATTTCATGTTGTTTTTTTCACCACAGCTGAGTGAAGTACTCAGTATTATCCCCATTGTATAGAAGAAGGAACTAGAGTTCAAGGAACGATAATAACTTGCCTGACTTAGTGCAGCTAAAAGGGATGGATTTGAATTAGTTCTGTTTGGATCCCAGAACCAATGATCTAACGGTTACATCATGCTATCAGTGAGGTGATAGAATAACCCTCCTGTCTCACCTGTGCCCCACACCTCCCTCTTCCGACATGGAGGCAGATCAGAGGGTCCGTGTGTTTGTTGCTGCAGAAGATGTGAGTCCCAGAGTTCTGTGTTGCTCACGTCTGTGGTTATGTTGGATGTCTGATGAGCATGCCACCTTGTCTGAGTCCAAGATACGGCATACGTGTGGCCAGGCTCAGGAAGCGCCTGCCCCAGAAGCAGAATCTTCACACCCAGGAACTGGGAGACATCCTTAGAAGAGTTTTCTGGATCACCTCTTATATGGAGCTCATGTTGAAGCCTTCTTGAGTGAAATGATTTTCCTCTGTGAAAAGTGAAGGTACAACACCACACCACAAACACTGAGGGAGAGACGCAAACGCTGTACCAGACAGCCCCTGGAACAGTGGAAGGAGTGGAAACCTTAAAGAGTGTGTGTTTTTTAATATATTGCTTAAACTCTCTGATCTCCATTTTCTCATATTTAAAAGGGAGATGATAATTTCTCTCAGAGTTATCGTGTATTCCATGCAAAAGCACCTAGCATAGTCCTGGCATATAATATATTTTCAGTAAATGCTAGAAATGGGAAAAGAACAGTCCATCAGATTTTCAGTTGATTTCAGATCTATCAACTTCTTCTCAGGTGAGGGGTGGATGTGACCCTCCCGAGCTCCACATAAAGATACACATGCAGCAAACAAGGGCTCCATAAGCGGAAAAGGCAGTTTGAGGGACTCTACCGTTTGAAATCCACCAGAACAAAAGCTAGGAATTTTGGTAGCAAGTTGTGTTATCTTTGTTATTTTCATGAGCATAAAGCCCAGGATCTTGACCATTTCAGAATATCCAGAGCCAGTTGGCCCAAGAAGCTAACTTTCTCAACTACGAGCGTAGATTGGAAGTGTAGATCATCAGTAATCAGCAAAACCAGTTCCCAGGATATTTTCCCAACAAACCCCCTTATGACAGCCATGCCAGTGCTGCCGTGCACTCTGCAAGATTTAATCACCCATTGGAGCAGAGCACGCATGCCCAATGCTGAGGTGAGTTCTGTAAGAAGTGTTCATAGCCAGCACTTGGCGCTTGGTCATCTCCTGTTGGCTTTCCTGAGGAAAAGCCTTTGTAATACCCGATTAACCTAACTGAACATCAGCAACAATTCGGCGAAGACTCATCCAGTACCTATTAAAGGCTGGAAATATCTACTACCTATTAAAGATAGTCTGGCATATTGTAAATAATACTTTTGAATAAATGATGAATGAATTAACATTCCAAATCAAGTAATCTCTGTTTAGAATTTATGTTGCCCTGGAATTTCCCAATGTTCAAAGAAGACCCTCATTACTAGTATTTCAACAGCACCCTATTTTGAAAGTGTCTGGATCATGGGATCAATAAAAGATAAATTTGAAAAAAACCTTCAGAATTAAGTGTATCAAGTTGTCTGAATATAAAGAGACACAACAAAATCAGAGTTTATAATGTTTCTGTTNAAATGATGAATGAATTAACATTCCAAATCAAGTAATCTCTGTTTAGAATTTATGTTGCCCTGGAATTTCCCAATGTTCAAAGAAGACCCTCATTACTAGTATTTCAACAGCACCCTATTTTGAAAGTGTCTGGATCATGGGATCAATAAAAGATAAATTTGAAAAAACCTTCAGAATTAAGTGTATCAAGTTGTCTGAATATAAAGAGACACAACAAAATCAGAGTTTACAATGTTTCTGTCCCACACAAAAAAGGATTTATCCAAGCTATGATGAGGCTGCCTCTCAAAATAACCTATTTCCCTATGTCTTCTTAATTCCTCTATGTTTTTCTTTCATAAAAATATTACCATAATATTAATTTAGGAACAATGATTATTATTAAAATGCAATTCTTTTTTAGAGTCACTGGGCTAGGAGCTGTGACAACAAAAACAACTCGTCTGACTGGTTTTGTTATATTTTGTCAATATGAGACTCAATGTGACGTTAAGAAATAAAGTTAAGCCACTTGCGCTCCTTTTCACCTCCCAAGATCAAAGACTCCTCAGGCTGATGATGACATTTTCAGGATGTGGAATGGTCATCCACAGTCTTTTGCTACACACCCAATACAAAGGAAGTGCCTAATCCCAAGGAATTTACCATATAATAAGTATATCTCAAAAATTGAATTTAGTATGAGATCAGGATCAGAAGATTTTAGAGCTGTAGGGGCGCCTGGGTGGCACAGCGGTTAAGCGTTTGCCTTCCNGCTCAGGGCCTGATCCCGGCGTTATGGGATCGAGCCCCACATCAGGCTCCTCTGCTGTGAGCCTGCTTCTTCCTCTCCCACTCCCCCTGCTGTGTTCCCTCTCTCGATGGCTGTCTCTCTCTCTGTCAAATAAATAAATAAAATCTTTAAAAAATAAAAGAAAAAGATTTTAGAGCTGGAAGGGTCTTTATATCTGAACTTTACTATCCTATATGCAATAAAAGACTAAAACCTAGAGTCTGTGCTGGATGCCACTGAGAACATGGCAAAAACATTTAAGTCACAGAACAGTGTGCTTAACTACATGTAAGTGAAGGGAAAAGTAAATAATGGGCTCAAAAAGAGGAATGGGAGTTCCAAGAGGCAGGCTGGAGTAGTCGGGGGTGGGGGGTGTCTCGTGGAAAAAGTGACCTGGTTACCGCAGTGCAGCATCAGGGTACCCGCTCTGCCTGACCCACGGCACCCAGGGGGTATTGGGGGTGTTCTAACTCCAGACGATCTATGGACTGCAAATTGGCCTGAGCATAGCCTCTGTGGTATGTGTTCTTTTCTGCTGGGGTGGCTTTTTCTCTGTTTCTTGTTTTGTTTTCTTCTGAACTGCAGTATTTTGTGTGGGTTCAATACTGTTAATTGGTACAAATTCTTATAAATAAGTGGAATAGAAATCATACTTGTTTCCTAAATAGATCTGAACATATTCATTAGTAATCACCTTTCCCCAAGCCCCTGTGCCTTCATCTGCTTGCCAACTCCGAGATTTTAAAAAACTCATTATATTTTTAACAGTTTCAAAGAATTACTTTGGTTTTTTAAAAATTCAATAAAATCACACTTTTAATAATCTATAAAATGATCTGTAAACATTGAACGAACAAGGTTTTAGAGGATGAAGGAACAATTGGCTTTGGGGTGGGGTTTGCGCTAATGTTTACTCACTTTTGCCTCCGCGTGGCCACTCTCCGGATTGCACGTGGCAGAATGTGTTACAACCTGATCAAATTCAAGGGAGAATAAGATAGAATAGGTTGGTCCCTGGATCCCCTAGCTCCTAAAAACCATCATTTAACTTATGAATGATATTCTAAATCAGAGTATATCTTCGCTAGACATTAGGGTTAGGTCAGGGTCAAATTGCATACATTATGTAGGGTTTTTTGTATGTCAATCATACCTCCATAAAGTGTTAAAAAAAATAAAATGGGGGGGGCCTGGGTGGCATAGCGGTTAAGCGTCTGCCTTCTGCTCAGGGCCTGATCCCGGTGTTACGGGATCGAGCCCCACATCAGGCTCCTCTGCTGTGAGCCTGCTTCTTCCTCTCCCACTCCCCCTGCTTGTGTTCCCTCTCTCGCTGGCTGTCTCTATCTCTGTCAAATAAATAATAAATAAAAAAATAAAATAAATTAAAATGGGAGAGAATATAGTCACTCAAAGCACTGAGCACCTTACTTGTCTCAGTAAATATGTTAATAAGCATAATTACTGTTTAGCCTTACCAGAGGACCGGGAGCTGGTCCTATAGGCACCTGGCAGGTGGCCTCTGTGGCCAGCTGCCCATCTCCCCACTGTACCCACACCCAGCTCAGCACATCCTCTGCTACTCTCAAGGGCAGCCCATGCAGAGGGACCAGGTCCAGCTGTGGCTCCCTCCTGTCAGGCACGGTTTGCTTCCTACAGGTAGAGAAGGTGGCCACTCGTGGACACAAGACATTTTCTTTTGGTTACTTGCTATCTGCCTCCCCCTTTTTGTCACCCCGGTCCTTAACCTTCAGCTGCAGTGAGAACCTGGGTTTTCAGGGTTCTGGTGACATTTCAAAGTGTGCAGATATGTGCTGCCTTTGTTCCCTGTCCTTGGGTCTGGAGATAAAGGTGAGAAAAGTCATCATACTGTGAAAGCAACAAAAATAAATACTAAGTATACTGTGCCCTAGGTAGTTCAGACTTGAAGGAAATGGCAAACTGCATACCTCATGTCATACACAACCAGCTTGAGGGACTCCTATAAGCATGTACAATGAAATTGTACTGAAGAAAATCTCGTTACTGACCTTCGGTTTGCTTCCTACAGGTAGAGAAGGTGGCCACTCGTGGACACGTGACATTTTCTTTTGGTTACTTGCTATCTGCCTCCCCTTCCTGTCACCGTGGTCCTTAACCTTCAGCTCCTGTGAGAACCTGGGTTTTCAGAGTTCTGGTGACATTTCAAATTTGTAAATCTGTGTTGCCTTTGTTCCCTGTCCTTGGGTCTGGAGATAAAGGTGAGAAAAGTCATCATACTGTGAAAGCAACAAAAATAAATACTAAGTATACTGTGCCCTAGGTAGTTCAGACTTGAAGGAAATGGCAAACTGCATACCTCATGTCATACACAACCAGCTTGAGGGACTCCTATAAGCATGTACAATGAAATTGTACTGAAGAAAATCTCGTTACTGACCTTTTGCCTTGCAGCAGACAGTTTGGTGTGAAAGTCCCTAAGAAAACGTGTTTTTTAGAGTGTAAATGTAAAGTATGTCTCGTGGGTAGGGTCTGNTTTCTTCTCAGCAAAGGTGAGATGAGCAGACAGTATAGCTCAGATTCCAGCTGGGTTTCCTTCACTACCATCAGGGGTGTGTGTGGGGAACCCCAGAGGGCTGGCCAGCTCGGAGGGACTTACAGCCTTTGGTCTCTCACTGCAAGGATGGTGGGCTTCCCTGGTGGTCTGCGTCTGGCCAGGCCTGAGGTGAGTGAGGCAGAGGGTGGGAGGTTGGTGACACAGTTTTGCCCAGAGCTGTCATGGCGGATGGTAGTACAGGGGGAACAGAGGGCCAGAGAGCACCTGGGTGATCTCACGGTGCTGGCTGAAGTCTGAGGCCAGGACAGCAGTTGCTTTTTCCTGGTGCCTGTTCAACTCTTGAGTGACACCGTCCTCTCCCGCCCTGTCCTTTCCAGTCTGGCCAATGCGTGGTCACAGTGACACATGGAACCACACAAAGATATAACTGTGACCATCCTCCTGGAGAGTTCCCGGTCCCTCTGCCCCCTGCTCGGCCGACCCTGCACACCCCCACTCCTCTTGAGCACCCCTGTAGTGACACAGCTGTGACCATCATCCTAGAGCATTCCCGGTCCCCCTGTCCCCTGCTCGGCTGACCCTGCACACCCGCAGTCCTCCTGAGCACCCCTGTAGTGACACAGCTGTGACCA
>NW_023181515.1:0-2562 GCF_002007445.2 Ailuropoda melanoleuca | reverse complement strand
ACCCCCAGTCATCCTGAGCACCCCTGTAGTGACACAGCTGTGACCGCCATCCTGGAGCGTTCCCAGTCCCCCTGCCCCTGCTTGGCCAGCCCTGCACACCCCCAGTCCTCCTGAGCACCCCTGTAGTGACACAGCTGTGACCATCCTCCTGGAGAGTTCCCTGTCCCCCTGCCCCTGCTCAGCCAGCCCTGCACACCCGCCATCCTCCTGAGCACCCCCCTGTAGTGACACATCTGTGACCATCCTCCTGGAGAGTTCCCTGTCCCCCTGACCCGTCCTTAGGCCAGCCCTGCACACGTGCAGTACTCCTGAGCACCCCTGTAGTGGCATTTTCACACCATGCTGTCATTCCTTGTCTCTCCGTCTGTCCTTTCTGCTAGGAGTAGATCTCTCCTGCAGCTGCCTGGCTGGATGACAGGTGGATGAATGGTTTCGGGATCTTTTGTCCTGGAACAGCAGGCATCCTTCAAAACCCTGATGGGCAGGGTGAGTCTCTGTCACTCAGTGTGCCCCCAGCCTCGGTGGAACATGGTGCCCAGGACAAGGGATTTGAGAGTCCTCCCAGATGGAGTTTGTTCTGTGAAGGTGGATTCCTTCTGATATCATTATGTAACCACATAACGTGGCCGTTGCTGTGAGACAGAAAGCGTGCTCCTGTATTGTGTTCTACTTGCATACCGTGGGTAGCAAATAGTAAACACACGCTCACACATGCTCACACTCACACCTCCGTCTCTGAGTATCACTACCATGTAAACTGCTGCGAATTCCCACTGCGCTGCAGACATGTAGATATGCTGTTAAAGGTATAAACAGAGGAGGATGGATACAGAGTTCTGGCTAAAATGATGGAAGTCCTCGCCTATGGGCATAAAGAAATGAGATTTTACCCAGAAGGTGCTACGTTCTACCCAAAGGAGTGACGTGATAATATCATCTTTAGAACAGGGATCGGCAGAGAGTTTTCTGTGATGTCTTCTGTAAAGCTTTTCTGTTAGGTGTTGCAATCCATGTGGTCCCTCGGACAATGACTCCACTCTTGCACTGTGGCTCGAAAGCAGCCGCAGACCACACATAACTAATGTGTGTGGCTGTGTTCCAGCCATGCTTTATTTACAGAATACAGGGGGAGGTCACGTTTGGTCCATGGGTGGTAGCTTCCCACACCCCAGATTTGCAACCTGATGGACGATGGGTGAGAGGGCTCTTGCTTTCAAATGGCAGAGTGGGCGTACACTGGGACCAATCCTGCCTGACCCTGGCCCCTAAATTTGAAAGGAAAAAAAAGGATGATAGTAAGATTGGCCAACAAGTAACACCTCAGGAATTCCCCCGCATTTATCTGTATGCCTCGAGCTTTCCACAAGATGTTTGCATTGAATTATATGTAGGTATTGTTTTGCTGAATATGTCCCTATTACCTGGCGGGTATATCTTGCAGGTTATATACCTCTCAAACGGTCACCTTGTTCAGGCCCAGACCGTGAGGATATTTATGGTTCTTGTGAGTCAGTGGAGGACTTAGTAAATGTGGGCTTCAGGTCAAGTTTGATTCAGCCCTCAGCAATGTTTTCGAGCATCTGGCTTCCTGGGCCCTCTGGGACTCGGGCAGTGGCCATTCCTCAGATGCTTCTGCAGTCCTGATGGAGAAGCCCCTAGCCTGGGTGCTCCAGGGGAAGCTTTGCTCTGCAAGGCCCAGACCAGAGTTTCCTGCCACCTCATTGGCTGGGACCAGGTCACATGCCCATGGATGAGCTAATCTCTGGAGCCAGGGAGTGGGACCATGGAGACTGGCACAGGTTGTTAGGTCCTGTGTTATAATGACTTCTCTAATTGCCGTGGTGGCAATGTCTTCTGAGATGCATTTGTTGATAAAACGAGTATTAATTTCTGGTAGCGAGTGAGTCCAAGGCGCTGGCTTAGTACCTAGCACCTCAGTCCCAGCACCTTGGTAATACTGTACTAATTCTGCAGAGACAGTGGCTGAGAATGAGCAAAGTTGATGGAAATGGGTCTGGAATGCAAAAGGTAATGGTGTGTGTGTGTGTGTGTGTGTGTGTGTGTGTGTTGGGGGCCTGGGGTTATGGGGATTGAGGATAATAGCTCTGGCCAACCTGTATCTCCAATTAATCTAGGTTCAAGAAGCTGCGAGGAATCCGTGGTGGCTCACCATCAATAATTTTGCAGCTGAAGAATATGCCTTTTGCATGGAGTATGGCAAGACTTGTTCCAAGTATTTTCTCGTTGGCACAGAAGTCGGGGAGAGCAGCACCCCCCATCTGCTGGGATAGGCATGAGAGGCTGAGTGCTCTCAGCAAGGTGTCTGGCTTTTGCAGCGCTTACTGTGAGCCTGCACACAGGACTGACGAGGACATTTAAAGGTTTTGTTCNGACTGACGAGGACATTTAAAGGTTTTGTTCTAAGGATGGAGTATTGGAAGAATGTGGTGCACCTCGTAATCCTGGGAAGAGGACAGATCTGGAGTCCAAGGTGGGGTTGCTTCGTGAGAGTGGTGGTGATCTGCAGCGTCCAGCTAACGAGATGTCTGTCCTTTATTAAGT
>NW_023181514.1:0-1386 GCF_002007445.2 Ailuropoda melanoleuca | reverse complement strand
TAGGCAGTGATAGGAAGCATTTGGAGATGGTCGCTCTGGATGCTAGTGTTTCTGTAGAAAGGGCATATTTGATCCCCACAGACTGGTCGGTTCCAGTGTACTGATGTAGCTCTCTCCTCCCAGCACCTGCCTGGCTCAGCTCATGACCTCCCCAGGGAATTCCCTCTTGGCTCATATTCTCCCCAGCAGATGTCAGACTCTGTGATGGTGGCTCCAGGCCAATCTGGGCTGGGCATGAAGGTTCCTTCTGACCCTTCCTAACCCTCTTTCCCTGAACAAGGTCCATCTATGTTCCTGTGTAGATGCAGCCCCGTGGAACTTACTGGGGTGAGCTCCTTGGATTGCAAGTACTAAGTTCTCTGGACTCAGTCTCTCAGGACTTGCCTCTGCATTCGTATGGTTCCCTAAACAGGCTTGGGGGGTACAAGGGAGAGAGACAAGGAGGAAGATGGTCAATTAACAAGGATCCTCAGCAGACAGTTGAGTGAATTTCAGACTCATTGCCCTCATCAGGGAGTGACCCTGGTGCTTCTCTGGGTGTGAGCTGAGAAGGTTCCTGAGATACTCAGAAAATCCCCTGGCATTGTGACCTTTTTATTTAAAAGAAATGTGGCTGCTTTAAAATGCTGGGCTCACGTTTTCTTGCTTTGCATCTTTTTTTTTAAAGATGTATTTATTTTATTTGAGAAAGACGTGCAGGAGCAGGAGGAGGGGCAGAGGGAGAGGGAGCGAGAATACTCAAGCAGACTCTGTGGTGAGTACAGGGCTTGACTTGGGCTCAATGTGGAGCTTGATCCCAGGACTCTGAGATCATGACATGAGCCGAACTCAAGAGCTGGCTGCCTAAATGACTGAGCCACCCAGGCACCCCGTCGTGCTTTGCATCTTAAAGAGATTTCTTCAATTCTTTTTGGAGTAAGTGTTGATGTCAACACTGATGGTGATCTGATTTTCAGTCCCTTTTATATTACATCCTGTCATGCCCTTTTTGCCCAGCTGCCCAAGGGAATTATTTATTTGGCTTTAAAGTTCAGTACTTTCACTAGAATATGTCTTTTTATTGGTCATTCTGGATTGATATTCTCATGCACAAACTGTGCTCTTCCAATATGTAGTTCCAAATCTCTTTTAACCCCTATGTTTCAGGAAAGTCTTCTGCAATTACAGATTTCAAAATTTGTTCTGTTTCTTTACTCCTTTTTTTTTTTTTTTCAGGTATTCCTGCTACCCATATGCTGACTTTTTTGCATACTTGTCACTTTTAGAAAAATCCTTTTTCCCTCTTTTTAAATTTCCTTATGATTATGATTCCTCCTATTTCTTCCAAGACATTAGCTCTTGTGTTATTTGCTCTTATGTTCCTTGAAGTTTGCCTTCATTTCTCAG
>NW_023181513.1:236-792 GCF_002007445.2 Ailuropoda melanoleuca | reverse complement strand
CACCAGGGTCGACTACTTCTCCAACTGGATCCACAAGACCCAGAGGCTCACACCTTCCCCTGATCCCACATCTGCTCCTCAGACCCAGTCTCCAGAGCAGCCTCTGCAGGCCACCAGCTCAGCGGGGCGCGGCACAGCCCTCATACCTCCCCAGACCTGGCTCCTGCTACTGTTTGTGCTCAGGGACCCACGGCAGGCCCTGTGGTGACCCACCGAGCCCCTCTGTCCAGCTCTCTGCCTCAGACCCAGTCTGCTTGCTGGAACCTTCCACACCTCCCCTCTGGCTCTCAGGGTTCCTCCGGGACTTCCCTGTCCATCAGCTGCCACCCCCCAAGCCAAGCCTGAAAAAACAAACAGAAACAAATAAAGGACTCATTCCGCTTCTGTCTTGGGACCCCACTCCCCCTCCTGTTCCTCAGCATTCACCGTTCCCTCGAGGCCAAGCATCTGGCTCCCGGTGCAAGGAAAGGGGGCCTGTCAGGGAGACTGTCCTGGGAGGGAGCCAGGGCTGCCAGCTGGGAGGAGAGCAGACTCCACCCCTGCCTCAGGGAGCACC
>NW_023181513.1:0-221 GCF_002007445.2 Ailuropoda melanoleuca | reverse complement strand
GCGAGCATGTGGGCCTTCAGAGGAAGTGTGTCAGGCAGCTCCGGCTGCTTAACAAACACCAGAGACCCACTTGAACAGCAGGAATTTATCACCTCCCAGCCCTGGAGGCGGGAAGTTGGAGGTCCAGGTGTGGGCGGGCCAGTTTCACCGGAGGCCCCCAGTAGACCCGGTCTTCTCCGTCTTCCCCGTCTCCCCCGTGTCCTCACATGGTCGTCCCTCTG
>NW_023181512.1:0-633 GCF_002007445.2 Ailuropoda melanoleuca | reverse complement strand
AGAAGTTGCTGTGGCTGAAATCAAAGTGCTTGCTGCCCATAGTATTCTCCAGGATTTTGATAAATTCTTGTTTCTCATTAAGGTTTTTATCCCTTTTGATTTTAATTTTTTATGCTGTAAGAGAATGTTCCAGTTTCATTCTTCTGTATGTTGCTGTTGAACTTTCCCAACACCATTTATTGAAGAGACTGTCTAATTTCAATAGGATGTTCTTTTCTGCTTTTCCCAAGATGGAAAAAAGTGGAATGTTTTTTAAATTTTCTTTGTGTCTTTTTCAATTTATTTCCCTAGGATTCTGTCATTTCTAGAGTACAAATCCTTTACTCTCTGTTTAGGTTTATTCNTCTCTGTTTAGGTTTATTCCTAGGTACCTTACTTTTTGGCGCAATTGCTAAGGAGATCAATTGCTTGATTTTCCCTTCCTCTGCCTCATTGTTAGTGTATAGAAATGCAGGTGACTTCTGTTCGATGATTTTATATCCTGCCAGTTTGCTGAATTGCAATGTCAGTTGTAGCATTTTCTTTTTGCCAGAGATTTTTTGGGATTTCTATATAGAGTATAAAGTCTTCTATGAAACATGAAAGTTTGACTTCTTCTTTCCCATTTTGGATGCCTTTTATTTCTTTCACTGT
>NW_023181511.1:995-1136 GCF_002007445.2 Ailuropoda melanoleuca | reverse complement strand
AGCATGAATGAAAAGGTTCAGGATTTTCGAGGACTCAGCGCCCTTCTCGTTGGTAATAAAGCAGAGCGTCCTGTTAAACACCTCAAGCGAACAACAGCCTTTCCACTGGGGACCCCGATTCCACATTGGGTGTAGGGGCCT
>NW_023181511.1:433-876 GCF_002007445.2 Ailuropoda melanoleuca | reverse complement strand
AATCAAGGTGCTTTGGTACCGTGAGTGAAACACGACGAACACAGCACTGAGAAACACAATTCGGCCAAAACCCGCTTCCAACGAAATGCTTGCTCCCTGGGGAAATCCTGTCAAAACTGCTGGCGGCAATGGAACGAAAAGACCCAAAACACGTCCGTCAGAAACAACACCGTACAGGGACTGACTTAGCACTATCACCACCCTTCGTGAATAGGGAAACATGAGGGAAAGTGGTCGCGGAAGCCTGACGAGAGTGCCCCATAGTGGTCTCTGCGACCCCACACAGTCCAGGGAAATATCAACGATCATCATCTCTCGTGAGTAAGGGAGCAGGAATGCAAAGGTTCAGAATTTTCGAGGACTCAGCGCCCTTCTCATTGGTCATAAAGCAGAGCCTGCAGGAAAAAACCTGCAGCGAACAGCAGCCTTTTCACTGGGGACCC
>NW_023181511.1:0-214 GCF_002007445.2 Ailuropoda melanoleuca | reverse complement strand
CTGAGGAAATCCTGTCCAAACTGCCGGTGGAAATGGAACGAAAAAGCCCAAAACACGTCCGTCAGAAACAACACCGTACAGGGACCATCTTAGCACTATCATCACCCTTCGTGAATAAGGACACATGAAGGAAAGTGGTCGCTAAGCCTGACGAGAGTGCCCCATAGTGGTCTCTGAGACCACACAGAGTCCAGGGAAATATCAACGATCATCA
>NW_023181510.1:734-2065 GCF_002007445.2 Ailuropoda melanoleuca | reverse complement strand
TTATGATTGTACTTCAGGACCAACCCCCCTTTTTTTGTTGTTACAGAAATACAATGCTTTCAAAGAGTCACTGCAAAGGATTATACTGTTAACATTTTCCATTAACAAATGCCTGTCTAGTCCAATCTTTTTTTCCTTCGTTATTTACTGTGTTTTCTCAATGATGTCTCCGCCTGTTTTTTCTGTTATGACCATCTGGCCCAGGGGTTCTGCTGAATGAAGTATAAATTCTGGTATGTCTTTTGCTTGTCAACTTTCTAAGAAAATTATGAATAACATGAAAATATGGGCAATAAAATATATTTTGGTTTTTATTTTATTAATGTCTATTTCTGTATTTCAGTAGAATTCAATTATTGGCCCCTGATAATAATATATTTTTAAAATTACATTGCATCAAAAATGGGATGTACCGTATGGTGACTAATATAACAAAACAAAAATTATTTTAAAAAATTAGAAAAAAAAGAAAAAAGAAAAAAGAAGTATTTGCTAAATAATTACCACTACTTCCTTTGTATACAGAATGCAGAAGATATTCTTAGCCTATTCTTTAAATTCAAGTTTAATAATCCATGGATTACTCAAGTTCTCTGTTCTAATTTGAGGTCCTGTATTCTTTCTGAATAATAAAAATAAAACATGTTTGCTAAAGATTGTTGAAAAAAACTTTTTAGTTTGATTATAGAAAGTGCAAATATGGTTGACTATCAATATCACATCCCACAATCACAATCTAACCTTTTAAAATAAAGAATTATTTCCTACTTTTCCATTATATACACATCATTAAAAATAACAAGTATTTTAAAAGCACTAAAATTTTAAAAGTAGCCAATTCACTTCTCCTTTATTGACAAAAAATGGCTTTCCTGGTTAACTCAGTTAAGAAATAAAGCAAACGGGGGGCGCCTGGGTGGCACAACGGTTAAGCATCTGCCTTCAGCTCAGGGCATGATCCCAGTGTTGTAGGATTGAGCCCCACATCAGGCTCCTCCGCTAGGAGCCTGCTTCTTCCTCTCCCACTCCCCCTGCTTGTGTTCCCTCTCTCGCTGGCTGTCTCTCTCTCTGTCAAATAAATAAATAAAATCTTTAAAAAAAAACAAAACAAAGAAATAAAACAAATGGGTGGGGCGCCTGGGTGGCTCAGTTGGTTAAATGTCCAACTCTTGATTTCAGCTCAGGTCATGCATGATCTCAGGGTCCTGAGATGGAGCCCTTCATCTTGCTACATGCTGAGGGGAGTCCTGAGATCCTCTCCCCCTGTCCCTCCCCCATTCACTCTCTCTCTCTCTCCAAAATAAAATAAATCTTAAAAACAAAATACAAAA
>NW_023181510.1:0-419 GCF_002007445.2 Ailuropoda melanoleuca | reverse complement strand
GAGATGGAGCCCTGCATCTTGCTTCATGCTGAGGGGAGTCCTGAGATCCTCTCCCCCTGTCCCTCCCCCATTCACTCTCTCTCTCTCTCCAAAATAAAATAAATCTTAAAAACAAAATACAAAATAACAACAACAAATGGAACAGGGGTGCNAGTGTCCAACTCTTGATTTTGGCTCAGGTCACGATCTCAGGGTTGTGAGATTGAGCCTTGGGTCAGGCTCTGCAGTGGGCATGGAGACTGTTTAAGACACAAATAACAAATCATGGAGCACTACATCAAAAACTAAGGATGTACTGTATGGTGACTAACATAACATAATAAAAATTTATTATTAAAAAAAAGACTCTGTCTCTCCTCCTCACTCTGCCCCTCCTCCCATTCTCTCTCTCTCTCAAAAAAGAAGAAGAAACAACACAA
>NW_023181509.1:0-1700 GCF_002007445.2 Ailuropoda melanoleuca | reverse complement strand
CTCCGTAAGGGCCTCCCACCATGCCTTGTGCCCTGGTGCAGAGCAGGGGCTCAGAGAAGACCACAAGCCACTGTCCGACGTGGGGTCGGGCGTTAGCAGGCTAAGGTACACGGAAAGTGGCCTATGAAAAGCACGCATGCTACAGGGGACAGAGCACGAAAACCCTTTATACTTTGCTTTGAGGAACAAGTTGATTTGGTTCAATCCATTCATCCATGGAAATCACAAAAAGCAAACACAGACACACACACATACGGACATGTGCACAGAGACACACAGACACACGCACGTAGGGCCCGAAGCTCGCTTAGGCATCTGCCTTCCTGTCCCTGAGCAAAGGCTGGGTGGGCCAGGCGGGGCAGCTCTGGGAAGGGCCCCGGGGCTGACATGAGGCCTTGTCAGAGACCAGGGAAAGGTTCTGGAGGCTTTTTTCTCCCAAAGGCTAGAGCTCCATTGAACCAATGTACAGTATGTCAGGTGGTAACAAGAATGATGTCGAAAAATAAAATTGGTACAGCAGAGAGGGTGAGGTGAGGGCCATTTATACAGGGTGGTCAGGGAAAAGCCCTGAGAAAGTGATGTTTGGCTAGAAACGTGCACATGAGGAGGTCTGGGAGCTGTTGGGCAGGGGACCGGAAGTGCCAAGGCCCTGGGGTGGGAGCGTGTCTGGCTGGTTCCTCAAGCTGGAATTGCATGAGCGGGAGACGGGGGGGCGGGGCAGCCCACATAAGGCCCGCAGCCGTAAGCGGACTAGGGACAGAGAGGGACATGGTGGTCTCAGGACAGGGAAGACTGGCTTGGGGCCCTGTGGACGCAGTGACAGCGGTGCAGCCAGTTAAGGGTGGGAGGTGGCGGCTCGGACCCCGGGCGGGGTGAGCCCCCCGNCCCAGTGGGTCTGGGTGCTGCGGTTCAGGGGTCGCCAGTACACACAGAGCCACAGGTGGGTGTGCCCAAAGCACCGGGAGGGGATGGGTGGCAGGGCCGAGACCTGGGCCCTGGGACCTCTGCCCCTGAGGCCAGGAGGCGTGTGGCAGGTCAGGTGAACAGAGGAGGAGCACCACGACCCAGGAGGCCACGTGGGCCTGCTGGTGCGGCCCACAGGCTGACCGCTGGTGGTCTTACCCCCACGGCCCTGGCGTGGGGGCGGTGAGGCTGGCAGGAGTCCTGCGTGACGCAGAGGGTGGTGGGGATCAAGGGCAGACGTGACTTTCGAGGAGCTATGTGTGCAAGAGAGTGGAGGAATGGGCCGATGGCTCGGGACAAGGCAGGACCAACCGCCCGTTCAGCCCAGGGAGGGCGCGTGGATGCGGAGCTCTGGGTTTTCTAGGACGCCCCAGCGGGAGTATGTCCCCAGGCTGCCGTCCAAGGAAATCTGCCGGGGAGGCCCTGCAGGGGTGAGGGGAAGGTGATGGGCTGCAGGGGTGGGGGTGGCATTCCCAGTGGGTTGTGGAGGGAGGGGTTTTCCGGGCAGAGAGATGGCAAGTGGCTGGGCATGGGATGTGGATGCTGGGTCTTTGGGTTCTTTGTGGCTGGGTCCCTGGGGGCAGGCAGCATGGGAGACGCCATGGCTCTAAAGTGCTGGGGGCAGCCGGGACGTCTGCCGGTCTCTCCGTGGTCCTGGGTAAAGCACAGAGGAGGCGAGCCTCGCACCCTGAACCTCGCCCGGATGTGCGAGACCGCCAGCAGGCCTGGCTGAGGGG
>NW_023181508.1:0-1110 GCF_002007445.2 Ailuropoda melanoleuca | reverse complement strand
CCCTTCCCCCTGGCTTCCACACTTACCACAGCCTCCCCCCCCCACCACCCCGCCTTTTACTCCACCTGCCCGCACACTGCCATGCACGCCCCTGCTCAGGGCTTCCGCACACGAGCCTTCGCCAGGCCCAGTCTTGCCCCAAAAATCAGTCTTCTCCCCATCGCTTCAATAAGGTCTTCGTGAATGTTACCCGCGGTGGGCGGCCTCCCAGGCAGGGGAGCAGCTTCCCCAGCCCTGCTTCTGCCTGGCTCTGCTCTATTTCCTCAGGGCCTGTCCTGTGCTGACAGTTGTTGCAAGTCCGCCAGCCCCCCCGGAGGCTGGAGCCATNAAGCAGGTACAGCGGGTCTCCACTCTCCCTCCATAGCTGTGTTTCCAGCATCTTGAATGGTGCTTCCAGCAGACAGATGCTCTGGAAATATGTGGCGTTAAGTTGCTTTGCCAAGAAGGCAGAGAAGACAGGGAGAGAACATGAGCTCCTCTTGCAACAGCAGAAAGCCCGGGGAGGGTTTGGGCTTTCCCTGCAGGTAGGTCCGGGGATGCGTGTGACCCCTGATGAGGGCGCAGAGCTACAATCTTTGTTGGGCGGTGTTTGGTTCCATCCTGTGGGATACACTCCTCAAGAGGAAGAAGAGAGAGACAAGACAGAGGAAAGAGAGTTTGGGGGAGGAGGAGGACAAAGAAAAGAGGCAGAAGGAAAAAGGCACCGAGAGAGCCGGTATATGAAGAAAAATCCTCAGAGCAGGAGATGCGGGGGAAGGTTCAAGACAAAGAGAGAATGGGGAAAGAAAGGAAAACCAGAGAGGACAAGAGACAGAACAAAACATCTGGAATCAAGAAGAAGTTATGTCAGCAGGACAGGCTTGTTTTGAACTTGGAGAGGTCAGTCAACACATCCTTGGCTGCCCTCCTTGTTCTGGAACAGCCAGGGGACGAGCCCTGTCCTATTTGCAGCTCCTTAGGGTGGGGCTCCCTTGCTTTCCTGGGAGGAGTCCTCAGTCCTAGATGGTGAGTCTGTGATGGCTGGGTGCTCTGTATGTCTAGCTGCTAGTCCTTAATAACTGAGGCTAATGACTCCAGCCCCTCCCTGGGCTCCATCCTTCCCTCTGCTGG
>NW_023181507.1:1253-1416 GCF_002007445.2 Ailuropoda melanoleuca | reverse complement strand
ACACTTTCAATGCCATCCCGATCAAAACACCAATGACATTTTTCAAAGAACTGGAACAAATAGTCCTTAAACTTGTGTGGAACCAGAAAAGGCCCCGAATCGCCAAGGAACTGTTGAAAAGGAAAAACAAAGCTGGGGGCATCACAATGCCGGATTTCGAGCT
>NW_023181507.1:751-1027 GCF_002007445.2 Ailuropoda melanoleuca | reverse complement strand
AAACTTGACCACTCTCTCATGCCATAAACAAAGATAAACTCCAAATGAATCAAAGACCTCGATGTGAGACAGGAATCTATCAAAATCATAGAGGAGAACATAGGCTGCAACCTCTTTAACATCGGCCACAGCAACTTTTTTCATGACACATCTCCAAAGGCAAGAGAAACAAAACAAAAAATGAACTTGTGGGACTTCATCAAGATAAAAAGCTTCTGGGGCGCCTGGGTGGCACAGCGGTTAAGCGTCTGCCTTCGGCTCAGGGCGTGACCCCGG
>NW_023181507.1:0-594 GCF_002007445.2 Ailuropoda melanoleuca | reverse complement strand
AAGATAAAAAGCTTCTGCACAGCCAAGGAAACAGTCAAAAAAACTAAGAGGAAGCCCACGGAATGGGAGAATATATTTGCAAATGACACTACAGATAAAAGACTAGTATCCAAGACCTACAAAGAACTTCTCAAATGCAATACACGAAAAACAAATAATCAAATCAAAAAATGGGCAGAAGATATGAACAGACACTTTTCCAATGAAGACATACAAATGGCTAACAGACACATGAAAAAATGTTCAAAATCATTAGCCATCAGGGAAATTCAAATCAAAACCACACTGAGATACCACCTTACGCCAGTTAGAATGGCAAAGATAGACAAGGCAAGAAACAACAATTGTTGGAGAGGATGTGGAGAAAGGGGATCCCTCCTACATTGTTGGTGGGAATGCAAGTNCACTGTTGGTGGGAATGCAAGTTGGTACAGCCACTTTGGAAAATAGCGTGGAGGTCCCTTAAAGAGTTAAAAACTGAGCTACTCTATGATCCAGCAATTGCACTACTGGGCATTTACCACAAAGATGCAGACATAGTGAAGAGAAGGGCCATATGCACCCCAATGTTCATAGCAGCATTGTCCACAATAG
>NW_023181506.1:0-783 GCF_002007445.2 Ailuropoda melanoleuca | reverse complement strand
CTAGAATCCTCACTGGGCTTTGAGCTGAGACGGAAGAAGTATCTGAACTTAGGCGGATCCCCAGCTCTGCCGGCAGGTCCTGCCTGGCCCAGACACTAACCCAGAACAGGGTTGAGGTTAAGGTGTCCTGACAGGGCAGAATTCTCCACCTTCTAGATCAGGGCTCTCTGATAAAAACCTAATGTAAGACACAGACATGGTTTCATGTTTTCTAATAAGCACACTGGAAACAAGAGCAATGAAAATGGGGAAGTAAATGTAAATGATGTTTTGGGTTTGGTTTTGTTTTTTAAGGAGGCTCCTGCCCATTGTGGAGCCCNAGCCCAAGGCAGAGATTGAACACACAACCATCAAGACCTGAGCTGAGATCAAGAGATGGTCTTTTAACCAACTGAGCTACCCAGGCACACTAAACAATGTATTTTTAATTCACTATCCCCCAAATGTTCACATTTCCACATGTGACACAAGAAAGGTGGCCACATTTCAAGGGCTACAGAGCCACTCCGAGCTGGTGCTACCATATTGGACAGGGCAGACAGAGATCATTTACATTATGGAATCCTATTGGCCAGTGCTGTTCAGGCTGTCTCAGGCTGCACTGCACTTTGATTTATGAACATCCTGAAATAATCCACTTCTTCAGACTGAGTACTGAGACTCACATCTGTGCCTGGGATTCTCAAACCCGGAGTCAATGTGGGACAAAATTCACACATGTTGCCAGGCATGGATGGTAGCGGCTCAGTAACGGTTTAATCAATCTCGTCTAAACTCTCCATC
>NW_023181505.1:0-1075 GCF_002007445.2 Ailuropoda melanoleuca | reverse complement strand
CTTTGCATTGGAATCCGGGGATGTACTGGATGGTGACTAATATAATATAATAAAAAATCATTTAAAAAAATTAAAAAAAAGAAATGTCAAAGAGAGACCTTCAGGTTGAAATTAAATAATGTTGCAATATGGATTTGTAAACTTGATTTTAATTTCCTAAAGAAATTAGAAGATACATGTATGATAATATATTAGTTTATACATGAAATGTAAAGAATGAATTTGTAATATTGATAACTAAAATGAGGAGGAATTATGTATACTAATTGAGTTTATACATGTGATTAAAGTTAAGAAACAAAACAGATGAATATAGGGGAAGAGAAAAAAAAGAGACGGAAGCAAACCATAAGAGACTCTTAACTATAGGTAGGAAACTGAGTGTTGTTGGAGAGAGGTGGGTGGGGGGTGAGCTAAATGGGTGATGGGCATTAAGGAGGGCACTTGTGATGGGCACTGGCTGTTATATGTAAGAGATGAATCACTAAATTCTACTCCTGAAACCAATATTAAGCTATATTTTAACTAGCAAGAATTTAAATAAACACTTGAAACAAACATAAAATTTAAGTGTCAATTCAAATTAAAATTTTCATTCTTTTAATATGTTATATGTAATCCTCATGATAACCATAAAGAAAATCTCAATAGAGTATGTTAAAAAAGAAATTAAAGGTAACCAACCATGCCACTACAAAATAAAATCACCTACACACAAAGAAAGTAGTACTGGGAAATTATGGAACAAATTATAAGACATACAGAAAACAGATGGCAAAATGACAAAATATATTCCATATCCATCAGAAATTACTGTAAATATAAGCAGATCAATGCCCCAATTCTAAATTTATAAATTTACAATTTATAAATTATATTTATATTTAGAAAGTCTCAATAGTGCGAAGATGAAAGGATGTGAAAAAAAAAGGTTATCCATGCAAAGTATACCCAGAAAAATATGGATTTATACTAAAATCAGAAAAGTGGAATTTAAGTAAAAACTATTTTTTTTTAAGATTTTATTTATTTATTTGACAGAGATAGAGACAGCCAGCGAGAGAGGGAACACAAG
>NW_023181504.1:0-1866 GCF_002007445.2 Ailuropoda melanoleuca | reverse complement strand
AGAGGGAAGCATGAGGCGAAGCTGACTGTGGAGGGGTCCAAATATAGCCCCTGGTTCTCTTCCCCAGCATCATGAATAAACACCTGTGAGAGATAATGGGGATCCAACTGGGGTGNGATCCAACTGGGGCAGCAGCCCCACACCCTGCTTTTTCAGGCTTCCCTTTGGGCAGTCAGGGGGGTTGAACGTACAGGTTTATTTAAGGGTCTTCCAGGGACCAGCTCCTATTGAAACGATGGGAGAGGTGAAAGTTTCGTTGGAGACAACATCTTACAAATATTCAGAAAATCTCCCAGTCTGTGAAAGCCCAGCTTGTCAGTTGCCTTTGGCCTGGACAGTCATGATTTAGAGGTCATCTTCAATGAGCATTAAGCAGCTGATCCTGGGCTTCACAATTAAGACCACAAGACACTGACATTAAAACTGCTGGGGTTAACACCCCCACTGCACCCCAGGGCTGGATNCCCAGTGCTGGACGGTGTCTCAGCCTCTCTTGTTCATGCAGCTGCTTAACTACTGTAAAGGACCCTCAGGATTACCTATAACCTCTGTTGATTAAAGAAAACTTGGTCTTTTCCTTCCTGTTTGATAAGCAACTTATATCCTTCTGCTGCACTGATGCTAGACCCTGGGGAAGGACCCTCCAGCCAAGATGGTAAACTGACTTTCCCAAAATGGACCTTTCCAGCAGACCTAGAAGGAGACCTCCCTGAATGAGTAGATGCCCCCATAACAGTCCGCCGGCAGAGCCCTCCCAACCCTGCCTCAACCTCCCCACTGTCCTCCACGAAATGACTNACCTCCCCACTGTCCTCCGTGAAAGGACCGGAACTGAGAAAGGAGAGTGAACTGTAGGAATGGGAATGAGTGCATGGTCTTATCTGACACTTGGTCTGAAGGTCAGTACCACCTGCTAGGGTTCTGTGAACCAGACCAACACGACAGTGCTCCTGGAGCCTTGTAACTCTGCCCGTCCCTTCAGTTTCCTCATCATTACACCCCGCTGTGTTTTTGCCGCCCTGTTCGGGGTGGGCATCTTCTCTCCATAGTGAGGTTGGAAGCTCTTCAGGTTTTCCCTATCAATCAGTCATGTTGTCGTGCTCTGTTTTTTCCCTCAGAATGCCCACCAGACCCAGTGCCAACTTCCCAGTGGGGGTCCAGCAGATTCTTGATGAATTAAACCTCCCAGTGCCATCCACCTCCCCCTGCCCGCCCCAGCTCCTTCCACCCTGTGGGAAAATACGTACAGTAGGGCAGCATGTCTGCAAATGAAGCAGATGAAATACATAGAAAGTGGAAGCAGTGGCTTATGCCATTTTGGATGGACTATAACCTGATTGGCACCAGACTCTGGCCTTCAGCTGGTTTCCATGTGACTGTTTTCCAGACGCCTCTAAGCATCCCTTCGTTTAGACAACAACACAAGGTAAGTCCCCATCTTCTTGCTTTGAAGACATGGATCTGAAATTCACAGAAGCCACATTCTTGGCTTAATCTCAAGACAACTTAGTTTGAGGCTGGCACAGGTTTTTAGCCTCCCCATTTGCAGCCTAGCTCCCTACCCCACACTATTTTTAAATATTTTATTTAAAAAAAAAACACAAAAGCAGTTCTATNTCCCTTTCCCAAGTCTAACTCAGTACTCAACAACAACAAAACAACTCAACGATGAGCAAAAGACTAAATAAACATTTGTCCAAAGAAGTTATACAAATAGGGGCCCCTGGGTGGCTCAGTCTGTTAAGCGTCTGCCTTCGGCTTGTCATGATCCTGGGGTCTTGGGATCGAGCTCCGCGTTGGGCTCCCTGCTCAGCGGGGAGCTTGCTTCTCCCTCTCTCTCTGCCCCTGCTGCTCCCCCTGCTTGTT
>NW_023181503.1:0-3800 GCF_002007445.2 Ailuropoda melanoleuca | reverse complement strand
GATCCCAGGACTCCAGGATCACGCCCTGAGCTGAAGGCAGATGCTTAACGACTGAGCCACCCAGGCGCCCCACACAACCGGACTTCCATGCAGGTGTGTATGGATTCATCCAAACCCTCAGTAGCCTCCATCTCTGAATGAAGATGAATGATGGGTAAAGGTGGGGTCTGCCACTAAGAACAGCTTTCTCCTGGCAGAGCTTCTGCAAGGGAGAACACTGAG
Source organism: Ailuropoda melanoleuca (assembly GCF_002007445.2). Taxonomy (NCBI): domain Eukaryota; kingdom Metazoa; phylum Chordata; class Mammalia; order Carnivora; family Ursidae; genus Ailuropoda; species Ailuropoda melanoleuca. The sequence goes on along the minus strand of NW_023181503.1, from coordinate 3,578 downwards.
CATTCGAAACAGAAACAGCATCCGAAACATGTCTGAGGCAGAAGAAGAGCAAATACCAAGACCCCGAGGTTAGGCACCCACTCGGTCTCTCAAATCATCTGCCGGCAGCAGCACCCGCAGGAAGGCTTGGGAGCTCAAGGGTCTAAGGAGGAGGAAGCAGGTCAGTAAAGGTGATGCTGTCACCAAAAAGGCCAGGGGGAGCTTCAGTTACACTGAAAAAAGGACAGCAATTAGACTGTTGAGGGCGTCCCCCACAATTTAACAGACACACACCCAAGGGGCGGGAGTCAGGGGAATCCTTAATCCTCAGGGAGACAGGTTCCCCCCTAACCTAACCTAAGCAAGAGCTTTCTTTAGTTAGAGGGGCCTGAGGATGGGTGGTCCCCAGGGCTGGGTGTTTGACCAGAGGCCAGGAAACCATTTGGCAGGATGCAGTTGGGAGATTCAAAGATGGGAAGGCTCCAGGAGCAGAAGCCAACCTTGATGGTCCCTCCCAGCCCTGTAAGAGGGTTGGACTCTGGCTGCAGGGCTGCCAGGCTGCCATGGGCCTTCGGAGACCTGGTATCCTGTGGGCCCCTCAGGAGGCTTCACCGGGGACCCGACCTGCCATCAGACCTGGTCTGGTGGCCACCCAAGCTCTCGCAGCCAGGCACCCGGATGCACTGTGCTAGTGCCCAGACACGGCGGAGCTAAGAACAGGTCCCAGGGCTGCGGGCCAGCCAAGCCGGCGGGGGAGGTGTGAGCGATGCAGACAGCACTGCCTCAGTTTCCAGTCCTACAATTTCCCACCCCACATCCGGCATCATTTTCATCAGCACCAACAAGGCAGTAAGTAACCTCAAGTTATTTCCCTAGCAGTTCCCATTCTAGGTTTCTAACTTTATTAAGGAGAACATTCTCACCGGGGTGCCAGTAAGTCTAACTCCCCCACGACCTCCCTTAACCTCCCTTTGTACAGAGAGAGCAGACCTCAGGCTCTGAGTCTCTGCAGGCATAGTATCAAACTGCAGTTTCATAACATGCCTTACGTTCATTTTACAGTTACAGTCTATTTATATCAAGTATAAACATTTTTTTTAAATATCTATTAGGTTTCAAGAGTGAATTTAAAAAATATTAAGTAGGGGCGCCTGGGTGGCTCAGTCAGTTGGGCGTCTGCCTTCAGCTCAGGTCATGATCCCCAGGGTCCTGGGACCGAGCCCCACGTCGGGCTCCCTGCTCAGCGGGGAGCCTGCTTCTCCCTCTCCCTCTGCTGCTCCCCCTCCTTCTGCTTTCTCGCTCTGTCAAATAAAATCTTAAAAAAAAAATTAAGTAATTCACAGTATAAGAAGTACAGAGATTGGGCAAAAATCATGAACGTGCTGCCCTGACAACTCAACTTTGGGGAACACTGTTCTAGAATAAGGACTTCAGGCTCAATCGTTTTCCATCTCAAGTTTTTGTGATTTCTGGGTTTTGTCTGTTCCCCCTGGTTGGTGCTGTTTCCTCACAAAGATTATTTTGGAAAAATCTCTAACCTTATTTTAGCTGACTGAGGGGAAAGAGATTTATTTTTACCTGGGTTAGGATAAGAAAACCAGAAGGCCCTAGAGGTTAGTGACTCAGGTACAACCGACAGAGAGAAAGTGCAGGTGTGGAGTAAAAACCTAGGCGAAGGTTCCAGTACAATGGAGAGCGCATCTCCCTTCCCCCCATCTCCCAAATACAAGTCTGCGGATTCAATTTGAAAGGTTACCTTACAGTAGAAAAGAAACAGAAAGGGAGAAAGCCGCAATTTGTAAGAAATGTTTATCTTTTCTTTAAAAAAAAGTTATAAAATTTAAATAAGTTGATTAAAGTTAAAAAAATCTATTGCTACAAAATTTAACAGATTTAAAAAATTTCTGGATCTCTTGACTTTAAGCCCGATATTCTCTCCACATTGACCCTACATTTCTCACAGATCCCACACTTTCAGGTTTTTCTTTAGAAAACACAATCTGAGGCTGTTCGTAAGTAAGTGGCAGTTAGTGTGCAGGGAGCTCTGGCTGAGGCAGCAGGAGGCGCCCTGGAAGGACTGGGTGCCCCCCAGAGTGCCACATCCCGGCAGGGCCCCCTGCTGCCAGCGCTCCCCGCACAGGGGCTGGGAGGTGAGCCAGGGGTCTCCTGCAGCCCTCCCCCCACGCCCCGGTCTCTCCGGGAGAACGCCGATCTGCCCCGAGCTGGGCACTTCTTCCAGTGGCCAACCACACCTTTGGCTTCACTCCACTTTGATTCTGGTCAGTTCCCATCTTCCGTCCCCACAGAGTTTCAGAACCAAAGAGTGAAACTGCAAGACCAGCACGACGCTGAGGTCAGGCTCCCCTGGCCACAACAGCAGGAGGCCAACCCTGCCCTCTCTGCTACCCCCACTCCCCATTTTGAAGGGCCCCTGGCCCTGGCCAGGCCCAGCCTTTGGGCTCTTCCTCCTCCTTAGGCCATCTCTATGAGCTTGGGTACCTTCTCGAGGCTTTGTCGATGTCCCACACTGATGAACGTCATGCCCAGCTGCTGGCCAATGCGGTAGAGCTCGCTCTCCACCTCCTCGGTCAGGGCACTGGTGGCTTCGTCAAGCACTGAGGGCAGAATCCGGCGGGAAGAGATCGGCTCCTGCCCTTGGCCCAGCTCTGCTTCTCCTCCAAACCACGCTCACCTCTGGCTGGGACCCAGGGCGAGGCTGGCTGAAAGCTGCTCGGGCTTCCAGGAGCCCTGCCACGGGAAGAGCGGGGGCCAACAGAGCAGAGGGCGAGGCTCCACGGGGGAAGCCTTCTACCAGCAGCAGGACAAGATCCCAGCTTCCTAGGGAAAGCGCCAGCACCAGCTAGAACCGCTCAAACCAGCGCCTCTCAGTTCCCCCCAGGATGCCAGTCCCTGAAGAAGTTCACACCTGCCATCCCCCTGCCAGGCAGAGCTGGGGTGTTGCCCACTTATTCACGGCAGAGGCTGAGAAGCATAAAATCACAACTTTCAAGGCTCGCTCCAGCTGCTGCCACGGCAGAATGCTCTCGAACTGGTAGCGTAACACATCCAGAGCTGCTCTGAGGATGCCAACCTTGCTGCCGCATGGGCAGAGCCCTGCCGGCCTCCCTGCAGGGACAGAGATGCCCGGCCACGCACAGGGGTGCTCTCCTACCCGTCTGAACGCCTCTGCGGTTACACATGTGCACGCGCATGTGCGCGCGCGCGCACACACACACACCCGTGAGCGCACTGTACCGGCGCGCGCACTTCCGGGGCAGACCTCACCTGCATACTTGGGCTGTAGGTAGAAGAGCCGGGCAAAGGAGAGCCTCTGCATCTCTCCTGGGGACAGAACATCGTACCTGAGGAATGGGAAGGAGAGGACTGCTAGAGGGAAGAGGCTATGACTTGGCTTTTGCATAGAATAGGTCGAAGCAAGAAGAGGTTCTTGTGGCAGAGAGGCTGGCCCTGGGACAGACGGGCATCACCCTTCCCTTTTATTTTTTTTTTATTTTTTATTTTTTTAATATTTTATTTATTTATTTGACAGAGATAGGGACAGCCAGCGAGAGAGGGAACACAAGCAGGGGGAGTGGGAG
>NW_023181502.1:0-955 GCF_002007445.2 Ailuropoda melanoleuca | reverse complement strand
AATGCAATTGTTATTAGCTATTATTAGATGTTTTACTGTTCAACCAGAAAATATATAATTTCAGATGATAATAAATTCTATGAAAAAATAAAGCAACAAAATAGATAGTGATATGACTATGTGGGATGGAGCTCAGGCTGAGGCACTAGAAAAGAACTATAAATTGGCTTTTGAAAAGTGTATTAGCTTTGTATTACTGTATAAAAAAATTAAGTACAAACTTAAAAGCTTAAAGCAACAATTATTTATTTTTCCAGAGTTTTTGTAGGTTACGCATCTAGGCATGCCTTACATAGATAATCTGCTCACGGTCTCACCAGGTTAAAATCAAGGCATCAACCAGATGTGTTTTCATCTGAAGCCTGCAGTCTTTTTCCAAGCTCATTTAATTTGTTAGCAGAATTCAGTTTAATTGTGGTAAGACTGAGGTCTCTGTTTTCTTCCAAGCTGCCTACTGAGCTCTCTCAGCTCCTGAAGGGCTCTCAAATTCTGGCCACATGATCCTTTCATAACATGGAAGCTTACTTTTTCAAAGCAAGAAGAATCTCTCTCCAATTTGCTAAAATGGAGTCCTGTCATAGAAACACCAACCTACCATGTTCATAGGCTCTGCCCATGCTCAAGGAGAGGGAATTATAAAGGACTTATCCACCAGGGGGCAGGAATCTTGGACCCATCTTAGAATTCTGCCTACTGCAAGGAGAGACTAAGATAACGAATAGGAACTAGACTTGAAAGTTCAGTGGGTAGATGATTTTAGAGCAGAGTTAAAGACATGGATACAGAACTGGACATAATTTTGTGCACATGCAATGATCTAAATTCATTTTTGCTGGGGCGCCTGGGTGGCTCAGTTGTTAAGTGTCTGCCTCCGGCTCAGGGCCTGATCCCGGCGTTATGGGATCGAGCCCCACATCAGGCTCCTCCGCTGGAAGCCTGCTTCTTCCTCTCCCAC
>NW_023181501.1:1651-2084 GCF_002007445.2 Ailuropoda melanoleuca | reverse complement strand
TATACTGATGGGGACAATAGCACCATCATCACTAGGAGTGGGGATCTTCCCATCTCCATATGGCTATGTTGGCTCCCATAACACAATGCCACCGAAAAGAAAAGCTGGAGAGAGGTTGGGGGGGACCATCCGCCAAGGCTGCCAGGTGTGGCTGGGACATGCAGAATTCTGAGAGGAGGCTTAACTCCTGTCTACGTTAGGATAGTCAGTGCTCTTCAGAGACAAAGGGCCATTGTGTGTGAGCCCTGATGTAGAAAAGGTGGAAAATATCCATTGCGATTCCCTCACTGAACAATAGGATATGCAGCAAAGCTAAATTGAATTTTTAAACATGGAGGGACTTCCTGGTCTTCTTTTCAGGACACTAGGGCTCTATTCCTTTGTGGCCTAAGAATAGAATCTAGTTAATTTCAGGATTTAAAATGTAGACATG
>NW_023181501.1:0-1546 GCF_002007445.2 Ailuropoda melanoleuca | reverse complement strand
AGACTTCAATTAGGTAACATTTGTTACCAATGTTTTGTCTGCTTTTTCTATCAGAAATTGAGAAAGTCATAGTAAAATTTCCAACCAAAATTTCTAAAAAAAAAATAAAAGGAGGAAAGCTCTTCAAATAAGTTGTGTGAAAATGAAAAGAAACTGCCATCAGTCAATTCAGCGAATCGAGTTTGTGTAGAGTGATGGCAACATTGATCAGTGAAGACACCAGGGTTTACCAATACTTGTGTTGAACCTTAAGGAAACTGCCATAGATGTATCTCTCAGGAAGAAATGGTATGGAAAGGGTTTTCCAACTCATCATCTGTCGNTCGTCTGTCATGATGATGGAAGCATATTTCCAAGTGAGAATGAAAGCATAAAGAAACGGCCAGGAACCAATTTTTAAGAAACAACATTGAATCGAAGCCATCTTTCAACTCACGTCTTTGGTCGTGAAAATGAATCCATTTGCACAGGTGTCTAAGAAAACATAAGGAAAGTGCCATATACTGAAGTCTAAGAAAGAACACTGTAGAGAAAGCATCTTGCATCTCACAGTCTTCTGTTATGAAAACGGAAGCATGTGCAAAAGTGTGTATGAAAACAGAAGCATAAAACACGTTGTTTCACTCTATAGAAGAACACTATATGGACACTATGTCTCAACTCACAACTTCTGTAGTGAAGATGGAAGCCTTGGCAAGAGTGTGTGCGAGCGCATAAAGAAAGTGCAGTCTACTTAGTTCTGAGAACCAAATCTGTGTAGATAGAATACAATATCAATCCCACGTCCTAACAAATGAATAAATCAGGGTTTTCTTCCCTGTGTGTTGAACCTTAAGGAAAGTGCCATAACCTAATAGCAGGTGAGAACACTGGATAGATAGCACCTTACAACCCACAACCTCTGTCATGAAGATGGAAACCTCTGCAACTTTGTGCTGAAAGCATATGGAGCATGGCAGAGACTTAGCTTCAGGAAAGGACCGTACCAAATACATCCTTCAAGGCACGCCTTCTTTCATGAAGTTGGAAGCATTCTCAGAAGTGTGTTTCTCAGCAGAAGGGGATTATCCTATGCTTAACTTTATGAGAGAACTACGTAGAAAACCATCTGAAACACATCTTCTCTCATGAAGCTGGAAGCATTGGCTCAAGGATGAAGGAACCTGTAAAGAAATGCCGTTTACTAAACTCTGAGCACCAAGCCTNTTCATGAAGTTGGAAGCATTCTCAGAAGTGTGTTTCTCAGCAAAAGGGGATTATCCTACGCTTAACTTTATGAGAGAACTACGTAGAAAACCATCTGAAACACATCTTCTCTCATGAAGCTGGAAGCATTGGCTCAAGGATGAAGGAACCTGTAAAGAAATGCCGTTTACTAAGCTCTGAGCACCAAGCCTCTGTATAGAGAATGCAACTTCAAACATCCCGATGCATGAAGAGAGAAGCTTTTTCAAATATCTGTGTCTGGAGACAAACTTCCAAGTCACATCTACTCTCATGAAGATGGATGTATTTTCCAAAAGTGTATATGAAAACATTAGGAAAT
>NW_023181500.1:0-714 GCF_002007445.2 Ailuropoda melanoleuca | reverse complement strand
TGAGTTATTCTTCAACTCCTACCCTTTGATGGTCTATGTCTGCAGGGAAATTGATTTCACATAGAAACATACGTTATTGGACTTTAATTGTTGAATTGTAATTGGAACAGATTGGGAATCTGATAAAACACTTCACTCAACCCATCCTGATAGAAGGAGTGAGGACCAAGGTGTCTCATTCAATAATGTAGAAACTGGAGAATAAGTCACATGAGAGTCTTAAACAATAAGAAAAAAGTCCAAAGCCAAATGACCTGTGTAAAACCCTAGGGTTTGTTTGAAAGTCTTCATAAATCTACTTCCATGAGTAAATTTAGTTTTGGGGGGAAATGTGGGAAAGTGAGCCAGCATTACTGTATTTTGATGAGACAGGCATATTGAGGCTGAGGACGTCTTGGTACTTGTGCTAGGTTCTGCCTTGGAGGGTGCCAAGGGAAGCTGGCTGAGTCTATCTGCTCCAAGATGGGTGGAGAACCCACAGGTGCCACCTTCCCGAGGCCCAGAGCAGCGCAGGATACAGGGTCCCACCTCGGGAAGCTACAGTGAAATCACACGCATCCATGGAGCTGTTGTTCCTTTCAACAGAACAAGACGTAGCTTTGCTGTAGGTAGAATTCTCTGGCTTCTCAACACTGACAGACCCACTTGGAAAGCCACACCTTTCTTCAAAGGAGGCCAGAGCCAACCAAGGGTTTAATTCTAAGAGGCATTGAG
>NW_023181499.1:385-756 GCF_002007445.2 Ailuropoda melanoleuca | reverse complement strand
TGCTTTGGTACCGTGAGTGAAACACGACGAACACAGCACTGAGAAACACAATTCAGCCAACAGCCGCTTCCAACGAATGGTTTGTTTACTGGGGAAATCCTGTCAAAACTGCTGGTGGCAATGGAATGAAAAAGCCCAAAAGACGTCCGTCAGAAACAACATCGTACAGGGACCGTCTTAGCACTATCATCACCCTTCGTGAATAGGGAAACATGAGGGAAAGTGGTCGCGGAAGCCTGACGAGAGTGCCACATAGTGCTCTCTGAGACAGCACACAGTCCAGGGAAATATCAACGAACATCATCTCTCGTGAGTAAGGGAGCATGAATGAAAAGGTTCAGGATTTTCGAGGACTCAGCGCCCTTCTCATT
>NW_023181499.1:0-252 GCF_002007445.2 Ailuropoda melanoleuca | reverse complement strand
GGGGGGGGGGGGAAGTTAAGATGGCGGAGGAGTAGTGGACCCCTTTTTCAGCGGGTCCCCTGAGTTGAGCTGGATAGGTACCAGACCAGCAGGAACATCCACGGAATCAGCCTGAGATGCAGGAAGATACATCTGGATCTCTACAAATGAACATCTCCATCGCTCAGTCTTCCTCAGGGATGCTCTCCCCACTTCCTGAGATGACAGCTCTGAACTTAAAAATGAATGTTATTTTACATATCTCTATGCCTT
>NW_023181498.1:0-1275 GCF_002007445.2 Ailuropoda melanoleuca | reverse complement strand
ATGAGGTCCAACTCGTCGAGTATGGCATTCAAAGCCCTTGTTTCTTTGTTGATTTTTTGCATGGATGTTCTGTCTATTTCTGGTAGTGGAGTGTTATGGTCCCCTACTAGTAACGTACTTTTATCATTATGTCTCTTTATTGTGGTTAAGAGTTGGCTTGTGTATCTTGCTGCTCCCCTCTTAGGGGCATATTNTAAGAGTTGGCTTGTGTATCTTGCTGCTCCCCTGTTGGGGGCATATATATTAATAATTGTCATATCCACTTGTTGAATACTTCCTTTAAGAATAATATAGTGCCCTTCTGTATCTCTCTCTATGGCCTCTAGTTTAAAATCCAGTCTATCTGATATGAGAATTGCTACTCCAGCTTTCTTTTGAGGTCCATTTGCGTGGAAGATGGTACTCCATCCCTTTACTTTCAGTCTGAATGTATCTTTGGGTTCAAAATGAGTCTCTTGTAGACAGCAAATGGATGGGTCATGACTTCTTATCCAATCTGCAACGCTGTGGTGTTTTATGGGAGCATTTAGGCCATTTACATTGAGACTGAATATTGAGAGATATGATTTTAATGATGCCATGTTGCCAGTAAAGTCTTTGTTTCTATCAATTATGACTTTCTGTTCTGTATCACTCTTGGGGCCTTTTTACCTTTATAGAACCCCCCTTAATATCTCGTGTAGGGCTGGTTTCGTGGTTACGAAATTGGTCAATGACTGGCGATTCTGGAACGTCCTTATCTTTCCATCAATTCTGAATGACAGCTTTGCTGGATAAAGGATCCTTGGCTGCATGTTTTTCTCTGAAAGAGCTTTAAAAATGCCCCCCCAAGCCTTTCTCTCATTCCAGGTCTCTGTAGACAGGTCTGACGTAATCCTGATACCTTTGCCTTGGTACGNCTGATACCTTTGCCTTGGTACATGAGAAATTTCTTTGCCCTGGCTGCTTTCAATACTGTATCCTTGGATCTAATATTTGTGAATTGCACTATAACGTGACGTGGCGTAGGTTTGTCCTGGTTGAGCTTGGATGGGGTCCTCTCTGCCTCTTGGACACNTAGATTAGGGAAGTTTTGAGCTACAATTTGTTCAAATATCTCTTCTAGACCTCTGTTTTTCTCCACCCCCTCTGGGATGCTGAAGATTCTGACATTGGAACGTTTCATCGAGCCAGAAATCTCCCATAACCTACATTCGTGGGCGTGGATTTTTTTAAGTCCAGATTCTATTTTAGTTTTCTCTTCTGCTAACCCATCCTCCAATTCGCTGATATGTT
>NW_023181497.1:0-846 GCF_002007445.2 Ailuropoda melanoleuca | reverse complement strand
GTAGTGCAGTCGTTAAGCGTCTGCCTTCGGCTCAGGGCGTGATCCCGGCGTTCCAGGATCGAGTCCCACATGGGCTCCTCCGCTGGGAGCCTGCTTCTTCCTCTCCCACTCCCCCTGCTTGTGTTCCCTCTCACTGGTTATCTCCCTGTCAAATAAATAAATAAAATCTTAAAAAAAAAAGAACAGCAGAAGGACCAAGACCATGACAGATCAGCCAAGACCAACCCACTTTCCACTGTGGCAGTCAGGGGGATCCCCCTCACCTCATCCTGTGCTCTCTCTCCATCATTCCTGATTGGGGGATAAAATAGGGAAGCCCTCAAGGACAGGGAGAGAGAGCTAAGCACATCTTGTGGGTGCACCACTCTGAGGAATGGAAGGGATCATCCAGCCCTCTTTGGCACATGNCTTTGGCACATGCCAGTTAACCTCTGCCTGATACTGGACCCAAGGGTTGATTGCGTCTCTTGTTTGGGTGTGCACATATAGTATCAGGAAATTGGAAGTAAGCAGAACTTTCGAGGGAAGAAGAGGGACTCTGCATTTTTTTCCCTGAGCAAAGCTGGTTCCAGTCACTAACATAATAATCCACACCAATACTTCCAGTGCAGGACTGAGTGATCTGACCAAAAGCTCCAGAAATTGTGGACAGCTGGGTCAGCAAACCATACCCAGGACCTTAGAAATGGGGGTGCATCAACCACACAGTATCAGAGAACCAGAGGAGAAAGGACGGCCCCCATTACACTACTCCAGAACTCAGCAGCAGCCACTGGCCCACAAAATAACAGCCATAACTCTGGACAGTGAGAAGGTACAGACAGCCAACAGGTTTTTATCTCACTT
>NW_023181496.1:458-628 GCF_002007445.2 Ailuropoda melanoleuca | reverse complement strand
CATTTTATGGGAGCATTCAAGCCGTTCACATTGAGACTGCATACTGAGAGATATGATTTTAATGATGCCATATTGCCAGTAAAGTCTTTGTTTGATTTGGTTGTGACTTTCTGTTCTGTATCACTCTTGGGGCCTTTTTACCTTTATAGAACCCTCCTTAATATCTCCTG
>NW_023181496.1:0-420 GCF_002007445.2 Ailuropoda melanoleuca | reverse complement strand
TAATATCTCCTGTAGGGCTGATTTCGTGGTTACGAAGTTGGTTAATGACTGGCGATTCTGGAACATCTTTATTTCTCCATCATTTCTGAATGACTGCCTTGCTGGATAAAGGATCCTTGGCTGCATGTTTTTCTCTGAAAGAGCTTTAAAAATGACCCCCCAATCCTTTCTCTCATTCCTGGTGTGTAGACAGGTCTGACGTAATTCTGATAGCTTTGCCTTGGTACGTGAGAAATTTCNTAATATTTGCGAATTGCACTATGACGTGACGTGGCGTAGGTTTGTTGTGGTTGAGCTTGGGAGGGGTCCTCTCTGCCTCTTGGACACAAATGTTTGTTTCCCTCACTAAATTAGGGATGTTTTCAGCTACAATTTGTTCAAATATCTCTTCTAGACCTTTGTTTTTCTCCACCCCCTCAG
>NW_023181495.1:0-767 GCF_002007445.2 Ailuropoda melanoleuca | reverse complement strand
ACTATAAGAACTTCTTATTAGCTATCATCAAAACCAAAAAGGAGATTGGCTGAGAATATATACGACTCCCATCTGTACACTAAGGAAGACTAAGATGGCTTTGCATTTGGATAAAGCATCCCTCTACNCTGATTAATGACTTTCCTTATATAGGCCAGTGCAAGATAAGTCACATGTCAGTAATCCATGAGAGGACCTCTTCTTAGATCATCTTCTCTCAGATATCCAGTGGTATTCAGACTTCATTTGCCTATTTTTATTTTATAAGTATATCAGTGTATAAAGAAATGATCTGCAGCTTTGTCCAACAGACCTGGTATGGAATGAATAGAGAGATGCATTCCACCAATTAGGTCCGCTTTTACCTGGTGGAGCAGAATGGAGAATGTCTGTTCCTCTTTCTACATGACAATGCTCCATTTATTTGTAGAACAACCTTATTTCCTCCAGGATAGTCACAAATGGTTTCTTTAACTCTTTCTCAAATGATGGTAGTTTTAGAACTTTCAGCACCATTTATGCCTTAGTCTAGAGTGTGATATGATATTCTGAAATAAATAATATATGATGCTATATTTGTTTACTCCAGTATGTTGGCTTTCGTTTGCTTTTCAAGAATCAAATTTGCTTGTAATACGCAAAATATCTGTGGCTTCACTATAGTCTTTTTTTATTGTATCAATATATATATACATAAAACATAAAATTTGCCAGTTAACCATTTTAAGGGTACAATTCAGTGGCATTAATTACTTTCTCAAAGTTGT
>NW_023181494.1:0-1339 GCF_002007445.2 Ailuropoda melanoleuca | reverse complement strand
AGTGAGCAAAATATTTCAGCAGATGTCTTGCCAAAGAAGACATACTTCAAATAAGCATATGAAAAGATGTTCAACATTATATGTCATTCGGGATTTGCAAAATCAAAGGATGGCATATCACTACATATCTATCGGAACTGCTAAAGTCCAAAACACTGATAATAAAAAACTGCTAGCAAAGATGTGGAATAATAAGAATATTCATTCATTGCTGAAAAAGGAAAAAATGGTATAGAAACTTTGAGGACAGCCTGGCTGTTTCTTACAAGCTAAACACTGTCTTAACATATAATTCAGCAATTGTATTATTTNTACTATTAGGTAATTACCCAAATGAGTTGAAAACTTAGGTTCAACACAAAGCCTACACATGAATGCTCATATAAGCTTTATTCCTAATTCTGCCAAAAATTGGAAGCCACCAAGATGGCTCTCAATCTTTCAACAGGCTAGTGGAAAAAACCAAGTGTGGCCCATTCATACACTGAAATATTATTCTGCAATGAAAGGAAATGAGCCATCAAGGCATGGAAAAACAGAGAGGAAAATTACTTGCATATTGCTAAGTGAAAAAAGCTAGTCTGAAAAGGCTGTGTAGTGTATGATGACACCAACATGACATTTTGGAAAAGGCAAAACTATGGAGATAAGAAAAAGCTCCGTCATTGTCAGGGACTCACAGAGAGGGAGGAAGGCAGGAATAAATAGGCACAGAACTTTTAGAACCATGAAATTATTCTGTACGATACTGTAATGGTGGATACATGATGTTATGCATTGTCAAAACTTATAAAACTGTATAACACAAAGAATAAATCCCAATGTAATCTATGGACTACAGTTAATATATCAATATTGGTTCAACAGCTGTTAACAAATAGAATACATCAATGTAAAATGCTAAAAAGTATAGGGGAAATGGAGCAGGGGAGAGGGAGTATACAGGAGCTCTTTATATCATCTGCGCAGATTTTTTTTGAAATTTAAAACTATTCTAAACACTAAAATCTATTTGCCAACCATGGAGCAGATGCAGCCCATAGAACTTGATTGTGTGCAAGGTGGTGAGGAAAGCAGTCTTGGATTTGAATTCCGTTTTGCCCATCACTAGCTGTGTGGCTTTCAGCAAGTTGCTTAATATTTCTGAGACTGTTTCCTTATTGGTAGATTGAGAATGGCACTATCTTTAGTATTGGGTTATTGTTATGCTAATTGTTAAATAAAATAGCGTGCATATCAGTAACTGACACATAAATGTATTGTTGTAGCTACTATTTGGATCCTAAAGGACTTTAGAGTTTTTAAAGATAGAACAGTAAAGCTCAGAGACATCACTTGT
>NW_023181493.1:0-2205 GCF_002007445.2 Ailuropoda melanoleuca | reverse complement strand
ATGTGAACCAATGGTTTCTAAGTCTGGCTATACTATCAAAATCAACTAGGGACAGTCTGACAAACTGTAAACGCCTGCAACCCACCCTAGACACTAGAATTCCCTCTCGCCATTTTTAAGTTCCTCAAGTGATTCTCGTGTAGCTAACCCAGTATGAGTCAGCACACCAGCACTNCACGAGCACTCTGAAAAAGCAGGTAAAATATTCCTTGATTATAATTCGTATTTAGTTTGTCAGTTCACTTTATCTTAAATATGATGTACACTGCTTTAAAAATTAACTTATAGTGAATTCTTAGAATTATTCTTCGAGGGATCAAAAAGGCTTACTTCATATTTTCTCAAATTTTTATCTCATTTTTTAATTGTAAAATTTTACATGATAAATATAAAATTATAAATCAATAAGGGAAAGGCTATTACTCAACAATACTTGATAATTAGTCAGCCATCTGGGAAAAAAGTCAGTTAAACATTTTCCTTATAACTTACCCCAAAATAAATTCCAGGATAATCAGCATTGCAAATAAAGAAAATTAAATAAAAACATATTAAATATTTTTTAAATCTCAGTATTGGAAGAGATCTTTTTAAGTCAGATACAAAACCGAGAAGACCATAAAAAATAATACTGAAATTAGGAAATATAAAACAGAACATTTCAAATAGTGGGCAAAAGAAATTTTTAAAATGGAAAAGGGATATATATGTGCTTCATATCTTAAAAATTCTTAAAATCAATAAGATAAAGACAACTCAATAGAAAAACAGGGAAAATGTGACCAACAGTTCTCACAAAAAAGAAAATAAAAATGTCCATTAAAAGTATGAGATCCTAGTGGTGCCTGGCTGGCTCAGTAGGAAGAGCATGGGACACCTGATCTCAGGGTCATGAGTTTGAGCCCCACATGATGTGTAGAGATTACCTAATAAAAAATCTTAAAAAAAAATGAGATGCTAAACTTCATTCATTATAATATAGATGTATATGAAAGCTTACACATGTAATCATAGAAGTACACATAAAAAATAGATATAACCTTTAATCTCTCAAAACTGACGGATCAGTTTGATAATACAAAGTTTCATTAGAGTGTGGGGAAACTGAGTCCTTCACACATTCCTTGTAAGACGGCACAGCCTCCATGGAGAACAATTTAGCAGTATCTTTCCGAATTTTTAAAATACATATTGAGACCCAGAGATTCCACATCTACAAAATCAGACTATAGCTATAGTCACAAGTATGCAAAATAACACAGATACTAGAATATCCACTGTAGCATTAAAAACAGCCCAAATACTCACCAAAAGGGAATCTGATAACACCATGCTGCCATTAAAATGAGGCAGCCTCATATTAAGATACAGAATAAAACAATTATGCAAAAAAATTCTATGTACATACTTATCATAAATCCTTTGTATCTTTTGATTTTTGTATTGTATGAATATATTACTTATTCAAAAATTTACAGATGCAATTTTATAGCATTTCTATCAAATATATACGCAGTTTGATGGCAAATGGAATGCAATACTATAAAAATTATAATGGCATTATGGTGATCAGATTATGGGTTTTTATTTTTAAAAACTGCCTTTAATTTTTCATATGTTTATAAAAAAATATAGGAGGAATGATAATAAACTTCTGTAAAAAGTATTCCTGTTCATTGTAGAGATTGTAAAATCCGGGAGAGAGAAGAAAAAAATATATGACAGGTCCCTACTCCTCACCAAAAAAANCACCAAAAAACCAGTATTAACATTTTGGTGTGTTTCTATTTCTGTATGTGCATCTAAGCTTGTGAAAATGTGCATAATATGTAAAAATTAATAAATATATAAACATACATATATTTTAGAGGAAACAGCTGCAGTGTATTGTTACTGGTTTTTATACTTAGTATGAGGAATGTAAATGATGGTAGCTCCATAAAATGAAATATAATACAGCCAATTAAATGAGGGTTCTAACTTTTATACATTCTCTCTTTACATATGTTTATTTTGGAGGTTTAATTAGCCTGACATGAAATGATATATACTCCAGGGGCTCCTGGGTGGCACAGCTGGTTAGGCATCCGACTCCTGGTTTCAGTTCAGGTCATGATCTCAGGGTCGTGATATAAAGCCCCATGTCCCATGTCAGGGGCTACACTCCATGCAGAATCTGCTTGGGACTCTCTCTCCCTCTCCCTT
>NW_023181492.1:0-2155 GCF_002007445.2 Ailuropoda melanoleuca | reverse complement strand
TGCAGGTCCAAATGGACTCTGGCTGTCCCTTGCCTCCTTCCCCTGCCCTCAAACACCACAACCCTGGTTCTTTACCCATGCTTCACGTCTCAGTGAGTGGCACCTCCCAGTTCCACCCTGGCCGTATNGGCACCTCCCAGTTCCACCCTGGCCCTATCCCTGAGACAATCTCCTTCACCTCTCTCTGACCCATCTGTGACTGAATTCTGATCGCTTCCTTTTTTTCTCTTTTTTAAAGTTTATATTGAAGTATAATTAACATACAGTGTTATATTCATTTCAGGTGTGCAATATAGTGATTCGACAATTCTGTACATTGCTCAGGGCTCATCACAAGTATACTCTTAATCCGCTCTCTCCGTTTTTTCTTTTAATGTCCTACATATCTTCAGAATATATCTACTCCCCCCCAGCTCCATTGCTCCACCCAGTTTAGATTACTGAAATAGCCGTCCATCTGGTCTACCCATAGCATAGTGGTGTGTAGCTGTTAAGCGTGTGACTTTGCAGCCAGATAGCCTGGTTGGAATACTGGCTATTTATTCTCTCTGTTTTAATTTCTTTATAGTTAAAATAAGGATCATAATAGTACCTGCTTTATCAAGTGCCTCATTTAAACACTTAAAATGAGTGTGCCAGACTCAAACTAAATCAATCACTCTGGCCTCCTCTCATCTGTCCTTCCCTGTGTACCCAGAATACTCACTCGAATGCTCCACATAAAGCCATGCTTGGCTCCTCCTTGCACTTAAGATACAGATGAAAGTCTTTAACTCACCTACCAGGGATTGCTCCACGTGGTTCTCACCTTTCTCTCCAGTCCCGCCCCACAACTCACTCCCCCACTACTCCAGGCTTCACCCTCATGCTTCCAGACCTTGTGCTCATTGCTCTCTTTACCATGGGGATTCCTTTGCACTTGCATTTTCTCAGATTGGGAATCACCTTCCCTCCCTTTTTTGTCAACATAACTCCTGCCCATCATTTATTTCTTAGTTCAAGTGCCACTTCTTCAGGGAAGCCCTCTGTGACTTCTCTTACTTGGCTCATTACCATGCAGAAGGTTTTTATTTGTGTGTAAGATTCTTAATAATGCCCATGACCCCCATGTGAGGAGTATGAGGGACTGGCCTGACACCTGGCAGGTAGGAGGGACTCAAGATTACCCTATTGCATGAGCATTTAATGAGACGACAATGCCCCCTGCCTCCCATCACTTCCAGCCTCCAACTGTTCCCTGCAATCACCTTGCCAGCCTGAGAATTGAAGGGCAGAGGAGAAACTCTTCCTTTTAGGCTATTGTTTTCAAGCTCCTACTGGCGTTTCAAGCTTTGGTTGGAGGGGAGAGAAATGGTCACTAATAGGTGGAGTGTCATGGTTCCCTGTGCTCATTCCCATCATTACCCTACTAGACCCTGACAAAGACTCAATGGCAGGTGGGGTCATGAGCCTCCCCACTTGCCAATGGGTAAACAGAGGCCCCAAGAGGTTGTTCTGTCCAGGATCATACAGCTAGTGAGTGACAGAGTTAGGGTGAGACAGACACCCTAGGAACCCAGCTGTGCTCCAGCGTCTGGCTGCAGCCATGACCTAGATGAGGACAGGTGACAACAGTACAAAGGAAGAAGGTCTGTCCCTTGTCCTTCTCATTCTCCTCTTTGTCTTGGAGAAGTCCATCTGTTTTATTTCCTAGTTGTCACAAGTTGGGTTACCTGGGCACACTCTGAGATGGAGTTTAGGGTAGAAGCTGTTTATAAAAGTGTGACCTTGGGATGGACACCAGAGGAAGGGAAGGGAAGAAAAGCATGATTGGGCTGGAGGAGAAGCTGAATTGTGGTGCAGGACCCTATGGGGAGCTTGGGAACTAAAATGGCCAAATGCTGGGCTTTTATACTCCCTCCTCCATCCATCATTGGTTGTGGGCCATCCCCCTGTGACTGAGACCATGCAAGGAAGGCTGGTAGTCGCCCTGGCAGCTGGGACAATATATCCTCCCTCGAAGGGGAATCTGGGCTGGGCATCATCATGTCTACTTAGCTAGTCCCTACTTCCTGCTTTCTCTGCCTGATTTATGGTTCTGCCCGTTCTCTTATTCTTTCCCTGCCATTCAGTCACTCATCAGTCTGGAAGGAATTTTCCTGAATGAGTCTCTAGT
>NW_023181491.1:0-1627 GCF_002007445.2 Ailuropoda melanoleuca | reverse complement strand
AAGGACGCTGAGTCCTCGAAATTCTTGAACTTTTTTATTTATACTGCCTTATGTAAGTGAGATGATGTTCGTTGATATATCGTGGGATTGTGTGGTGTCTCATAGAACACTATGTGGCACTCTCGTCAGGCTTCCGTGAACACTTTCCTCATGTTTCCCTATTCACGATGGATGATGATAGGGCTAAGACGGCCACTGCACAGTGTTGTTTCTGACAGAAATGGTTTAGGCATTTTCGTTCCATTGCCACCAGCAGTTTTAATGGGATTTACCCATGAAGCAAACATTGCATTGGAGGCTGGTTTGGCCAAATTTTGTTTCTCAGTGCTGTGCTGATCGTGTTTCACTCACGGTAACAAAGCACCTTGATTTTTGTTCCACGTTCTATAAGGCCGATGTGACTTCAAGGGCTTTATCTTCGCACTTTGTTTCTTGGTTCTAAGTGCTGGATGCTTCCAAGGCACATTTACCCAATGGGGAATCTGGGTCCCAAGGAAATGCGGATGTTAGCTGGAGGTGTTATCCTGGACGCTCTTCTTTAATACCAATAAGAAGGGCGCTGAGTCCTCGAAATTCTTGAACGTTTTCATTTAGACTCCCTTATTTAAGTGAGATGATGTTCGTTGATATTTCCCTGGATTGTGTGGTGTCTCAGAGACCACTATGTGGCACTCTCGTCAGGCTTCCGTGAACACTTTCCCTCATGTTTCCCTATTCACGAAGGATGATGATAGTGCTAAGACGGCCACTGCACAGTGTTGTTTCTGACAGAAATGGTTTAGGCATTTTCGTTCCATTGCCACCAGCAGTTTTAATGGGATTTACCCATGAAGCAAACATTGCATTGGAGGCTGGTTTGGCCAAATTTTGTTTCTCCGTGCTGTGCTGATCGTGTTTCACTCACGGTAACAAAGCACCTTGATTTTTGTTCCACGTTCTATAAGGCCGATGTGACTTCAAGGGCTTTATCTTCGCACTTTGTTTCTTGGTTCTAAGTGCTGGATGCCTCCAAGGCACATTTACCCAATGGGGAATCTGGTTCCCAAAGGAAACTCGGGTGTNAGGAAACGCGGATGTTAGCTGGAAGTGTTATCCTGGACACACTTCTTTAATACCAACAAGAAGTGTGCTGAGTCCTCGAAATTCTTCAACTTTTTCATTTAATGTCCCTTATTTAAGTGAGATGATATTCGTTCATATTTCCCTGGATTGTGTGGTGTCTCAGAGACCACTATGTGGCACTCTCGTCAGGGTTCCGTGAACACATTCCCTCATGTTTCCCTATTCACGAAGGATGATGATAGTGCTATGAAGCCACTGCACAGTGTTGTTTCTGACAGAAATGATTGAGGCATTTTCTTTCCATTGCCACCAGCAGTTTTGATGGGATTTACCCATGAAGCAAACATTGCATTGGAGGCTGGTTTGGCCAAATTTTGTTTCTCAGTGCTGTGCTGATCGTGTTTCACACACGGTAACAAAGCACCTTGATTTTTTTTCCATGTTCTATAAGGCCGATGTCACTTCAAGGGCTTTATATTCGCACTTTGTTTCTAGGTTCAAAGTGCTGGATGCTTCCGAGGCACATTTACCCAATGGGGAATCTGGGTCCCAAGGAAACGCGGAT
>NW_023181490.1:0-624 GCF_002007445.2 Ailuropoda melanoleuca | reverse complement strand
TGACAAAGGTGGCGCATACCCAGGGTGGAGGGCTGGGAAGAAATAGAGGAGTAAAAGAAGAAAATAAAACCACCCTCTGGCTTTATTCCAACTCCATGATCCCAGGGGGCTGCTTGCCTGAGAANTTGCCTGAGAGGTGGGTGGGGAGGATGCACTGAGCTCAGAGGCAAATCCCTGATTCCCACTGCAGCCCCCACTCCTGGGGCCTCTTCCTGCAGAAGAGCTCTCAGCTGGGAGGCCAGGATTGCCCTATGTGACCTTGAGCCAGTTCTGCCTTCTTTGGGCTTAGCTGGTAAAGGTAGACACCATAGCAGTTTGGCCTCCCTCCCAGGAGGTTATCTGTGTCTTTCCTAGGGTAACTCCTCTATTGTGAAAGGGCTTGGCGCCCCTCCCTCCAACAGCCCACCCCTAGACTGGCCTCAGGACCCCAGCTGCTTTTGCCTGGAACATCCCCTCCCCCACAACCTTATCATCCTATCCTTAGAATTAACCTTTCCTCTTCCTCTACTTGCAACAAATCTTTCACCTGTTTCGGGCCAGGCCTGTGCTGGAAGCTACTCCACTCTTATCTCAGTGCTCACCGTAACCCTTAAGGGAGGTTGTCATGGCCATTTCAGATTAGGA
>NW_023181489.1:0-555 GCF_002007445.2 Ailuropoda melanoleuca | reverse complement strand
TCTTCTGTGTCATTCCAGATCCTAGCTTAATAGGAGGGCTTCCCTACCTCCTGGTCCAAAGGGCCTGCTCTATACCTTCCTCTTTCCTCTTCCAATGCTGTATTTAAATTATCTGTATTACACCTACCATGATGTGTTTCTTACCTGTCTTTTTCTCACTTCTCACCAACTTCCTCCTCTCCCCATCCTGCCACATGTAGAACAAAAGCTCTGTGAGAGCAGAGAACTTACTTGTCTGGTTCACTGCCATATCCCTAGCACCTAATACACTGCCTGGAGCATGACAAGCAGTCACTTTTTGTCAACAATATTTGTGAAATGAAGAGGCCCATGCTTTTAAAGATACTACAGTATAGTCATAGACACAAATGACTAGCTCNTAGTCATAGACACAAATGACTAGCTCAACACAGTAAGTGCCAAAGAATAAGTTGTATCTTTAAAGACCCCTGGGTACACAATCGATTGAAAGAGCAGTTCATTAAAGGTGTGGGAGAGGAAGAATAAAGGTGGGCAAAGTTTTACTAAGGAGGTAACAATCGTCTTTGGTCATGA
>NW_023181488.1:205-522 GCF_002007445.2 Ailuropoda melanoleuca | reverse complement strand
GTCTCTGTCTCTGTCAAATAAATAAATAAATTCTTAAAAAAAAAAAAAAGATTAGGGTCCCTGAGGGCAGGGCTGTGTCTCCCCTCAGACTGGGGCTCCCTGAGGGCAGGGCTGTGTCTCGCCTCAGACTGGGGCTCCCTGAGGGCAGGGCTGTGTCTCGCCTCAGACTGGGGCTCTCTGAGGGCAGGGCTGTGTCTCGCCTCAGATTGGGGCTCCCTGAGGCAGGGCTGTGTCTCCCCCGCAGACTGGGGCTCCCTGAGGCAGGGCTGTGTCTCCCCTCAGACTGGGGTTTCCTGAGGGCAGGGCTGTGTCTCTCC
>NW_023181488.1:0-164 GCF_002007445.2 Ailuropoda melanoleuca | reverse complement strand
CCCCTCAGTCTGGGGCTCCCTGAGAGCAGGGTTGTGTCTCCCCTCAGACTGGGGCTCCCTGAGGGCAGGGCAGTGTCTCCCCCCTCAGACTGAGGCTCCCTGAGGGCAGGGCTGTGTGTACCCCTCACACTAGGCCTGCTGAGGGAAGGAGTTGTGTCCCCCTT
>NW_023181487.1:0-543 GCF_002007445.2 Ailuropoda melanoleuca | reverse complement strand
CCCCTCACCCCACATCATCTACCCTGTACCTCCATAATGATGTCCTTGTCTTCCTTTGGTTCTCCGTAGGCCTCCAGCCATTTTCCAACAATATTTATTGCACACATACTGTGGCNCACATACTGTGGATATGTAAGCAAGAGGTGTTCTGGCAGATTAGTAAGACACTGGGCTCTAGGGCCAGGCTCCCTGGGTGTGCATCTTAACCCTGCCCCTTCTCCTTAGGCAAGTCACTTGACCTCTTGGGTCCAGGTTTCCTTGCCTGTAATGCAAGGATTATAATCCTACCTGTCTCAGAGTTGCTGTTAAGATTCAGTGTTGTGGAGATTCTCCCAAGAAAGCACTCCATAGTATTCATTGTCTTTATGGCACTTGAATATAAGCTCCACGAGGAGAGGGAATTTCCGCTTCCTGATCTATGCCTGGGTCAGTGCCTGGTGCTAGTAGATGCTTTAAACATACGGTGAATGATTATATGAATTTGCCAGGCGTTCTTCTAGTCTCAGGGCAAGCAGCCCTGAATAAAATAAACAAGATCCCCTT
>NW_023181486.1:0-867 GCF_002007445.2 Ailuropoda melanoleuca | reverse complement strand
ACCTATCCAGCTCAACTCAGGGGACTGGCTGAAAAAGGTGTCCCCTACTCCTCCGCCATCTTAACCTCCTCATTGTTTTTTTTTAATATCATGACTAAGTATGCATCACGAAACAATATATTTTGCCTATAATTTAACTGAAGTAAAAACCGTTTCCTCTTCAACTCCATTATAATCAAATTTTGCCTCTACTATTCCACTGAAATTGCTTGGCCAAAAGCTCACTAACGAATCTCAAAACCTAATCAGATAATCTATTTCAAATTCCATCTCCTCATCACTGGACCTTTCATCAATATCTGGCACTGCTGACCGCTCACTTGTTATTCAATATCTGTACTTTTTGGCTTCTCTAACACCTCTTAATTCTGGTTATTCTCTGATCTCTTTGAATAATATGACTCATTGCACTTTCTGGGTTCACTTCTTTTGCTAATCCCCTGAATATGAATGTTGTCCTAACGATCTCAAACTCAGCCTCTCTCCTGAATTCCAGACAGGTTCACACATCACTCCTGAATAATTTCCTCTCTATATGCTACATGGAAATCTTAAACTCAACAAGGCCAAAATAGAACTTACTGATCTTTCTCCACCTTCAACTGTTACTTCTTCTTACTTCCACTTTTGTGTTCTCCATTTATATAGATGGCCTCTGCATTCACTTCCTCACTTCAGCCAAAAATATAAATCAAATGCCACACATGGTCCTCACTTTCCCTCACTCGTAATTTCCAATCCCTTATCAATATTGTAGATTATACTTTTTTTTTTTTTTACCACTTTTACATTTCTACTCCTCCTGAATCAGTTTAGACCTTAATAATTAAACAGATCATTTAACCATCCTGCTGGTTGGCTTCCCTT
>NW_023181485.1:0-930 GCF_002007445.2 Ailuropoda melanoleuca | reverse complement strand
TCTTAGCATCTTTTTTTTTTTTTTTAAGTTTCTGTTTTTCCTTAGACAATCCCCTGAGGGTAAAAAGGTTGCTTTTTAAAGTGTTAAAATTCTCAGGCATGTAATAAAGAATGACAGAGCAGGGAGGGGTAATATTGCCAAATCCCACTGAAAAATAAATGTATTATGTGTGGTNCATATAATAGAAGAATGACACAGCAGGGAGGGGGTAATATTGCCAAATCACACTGAAAAATAAATGTATTATGTGTGGTTTTATCAAACCCTTAGGAAATACTATAGTGAATACTTCAGTAGGGATAGAGTCCATATTTACTTTCTAGGCTACTAATGTCCAAAGAAGTATCATATAGTTTTATAAATGTAAATGTATTTGTTAAGAAAATTTCATTTTAGTTTTAGAATTTATAAAATTGCAGATTCTTGGGAATTATTATTATCATTACTTAATCATTATATTAGTTAAAATTAGGTGAGTGTTAAAGTGCTTTATGTCCCTAAAACATCCTCTAGAAATGTGTTGTTTTTGGAAAATCCCTGGTGTTAATTTTTGTTTCTTTTTTTAACTTATAGTTTATCTCTTTCTCATAATAGTATACAAAACAGAAACAGACCTCTTTGAGAATGGTAAAACACAGCAGNAGCAGCCATTAGAGTTTTAGAGGTCAAAAAATGATACCTCTGTTTCCCTTCCAAAATTCAGACCTATCTGAGAAGTTAAACAGGCATCAGACAGGTGGAGAATTAGATTATCGTCTTTATTACTAAGGAGTGTAAGGATCTGTGGTCAATTAGACTTCCCAGGATACACCCTACCTTCCAGCCTCCTGCTCCTGAGAACTTTTCCAGTTACATACAGGCCAGAGCACTTGTTTATATGTCTTTTTTTTTTCATACTCCTTTCAAAATAGTCTTCTCTTCTAGTTTACC
>NW_023181484.1:348-1053 GCF_002007445.2 Ailuropoda melanoleuca | reverse complement strand
TTTGTGAGAGAGAGACAGTCAGCAAGAAAGGGAACCCAAGCAGAGAAGAGGGAGAGGAAGAAGCAGGCTCCTGGTGGAGAAGCCCGATGAGGGACTCCTTTCCAGAATGCNGCGTTGTGATCACACCCTAATCCGAAGACAGGTGCTTGGTGACTGCGCCACTCAGGCGCTCCGGGTTGTGGGCTTCTTGATTTTTCAGCCTGCCTTCTGGGGGAGGGGCCTGCCTGCAGGTACTCAGAAAACCCTGTTTGGGTAGAGTCTCCGTGTCCCCTGCGAGGGGGGATGGGGATGGGCACCCTGTGAGCCAGTATTTCCGGGCTTTTGTTCTCTGCTGGCTTTCCCTGGCGGTTTGCTATGCCTCTTCTGAGAGAGCAGCAGCGGCTGAAATTCAGCCTCTGTCTCAGAACAGAGGGATCGCGGATCGTTCTCCACTGATGTTCTGGCCACTTTAACTCTGTTTCTGTTGGTGCTGCTCAACCCTGCAGCATCCTAGGCTGTGCGCCCCACACCCGGCGTCCCAGCCCTCACTTTCAGGGCTGGCACGTCCCTGTCCTTTGTGTTTCCAACCCTGCCAGCCGCCAGTCGTCAGCCGCCCCGCGCAGGCTCCTGGAGCTCCCGGTCTCAGTGTGGTGTCTCACGGGTGCTGACCGCGAGTCCACCTGCTCCACCGCACAGGTGGCCCTCCAGCCGCCAGCCGCCAGCTGG
>NW_023181484.1:0-254 GCF_002007445.2 Ailuropoda melanoleuca | reverse complement strand
GAGGCGCACGCTCCCGGCTCACGGACTCAGTCTGCTGTTTCCAGAGTGCGGGTCCGCGGTCCGCCCGCTCCCCAGTGCAGGTGGCCCGCCAGCCACCAGCCTCCCCGCGCGTGCTCCCGGAGCTCCTGTTCTCAGTCCGCTGTCTCAAGCGTTCGGGTCCGCAGTCTGTCCGCTCCCCCTTGTAGGTGGCTACTGCTTCCCAGCGCCCTGACACGGCGGCTCCCTCCCCCTTCTGTTTATCTTCCGATATCTGT
>NW_023181483.1:0-1202 GCF_002007445.2 Ailuropoda melanoleuca | reverse complement strand
ACTCTCGCCATTATTATTCAACATAGTACTAGAAGTCCTTGCAACAGCAATCAGACAACAAAAAGGAATAAGAGGTATTCAAATAGGCAAAGAAGTTGTCAAACTGTTTCTCTTCACAGATGACGTGATACCCTATATGGAAAACCCAAAAGACTCCACCCTTAAATTACTAGAGCTTATAGAGCAATTCCGTAATGTGGCAGGATACAAAATCAATGCTCAGAAATCAGTTGCATTTTTATACACAAACAATGAGACTGAAGAAAGAGAAATTAGGGAATCAATTCCATTTACAATAGCACCAAAAATCATACGATATCTCAGAATTAACTAAACCAGAGAGGTAAAGGATCTATACTCTAGAAACTACAAATCACTCATGAAAGACACTGAAGAAGACACAAAAAGATGGAAAATTATTCCATGCTCATGGATCGGAGGGATAAACAGAGTTAAAATGTCTATGCTACCCAGAGCAATCTACACATTCAATGCCATCCCTATCAAAATACCAATGACATTTTTCAAAGAGCTGGAACAAACAGCCCTTAAATCTGTGTGGAACCAGAAAAGGCTCCAAATCGCCAAGCAATTGATGCAAAGGAAAAACAAAGCTGGGGGCATCACGTTGCCTGATTTCAAGCTATACTACAGAGCTGTGATCACAAAGACAGCATGGTACTGGCACAAAAACGGACACATAGACCAAGGGAACAGAATAGAGACTCCAGAAATGGACCCTTGGCTCTTTGGGCAACTAATCTTTGACAAAGCAGGAAAAAACATCCAGTGGAAAAAAGACAGTCTCTTCAACAAATGGTGCTGGGAAAATTGGACAGCTATACGCAAAAGAATGAAACTTGACCACTGTCTCAAGCCATACACAAAGATAAACTACAAATGGATGAAAGACCTTGATGTGAGACAGGAATCCATCAAAATCATAGAGGAGAACATAGGCTGTAACCTCTTTGATATCGGCCACAGCAACTTTTTTCATGACATATCTCNTTTTCATGACATATCTCCAAAGGCAAGAGAAACAAAAGAAAAAATGAACTTGTGGGACTTCATCAAGATAAAAATCTTCTGCACAGCCAAGAAACAGTTAAAAAAACTAAGAGGCAGCCTACGGAATGGGAGAAGATATTGCAAATGACACTACAGATAAAAGACTGGTATCCAAGATCTACAAAGAACTT
>NW_023181481.1:0-4425 GCF_002007445.2 Ailuropoda melanoleuca | reverse complement strand
AAGAGCCCAGATGTCCATTGACAGATTAATGGATAAAGAAGATATGGTATATATATACAATGGAATACTACTCAGCCATCAAAAAATGAAATCTTGTCATTTACAATGACATGAATGGAACTAGAGGGTATTATGCTAAGTGAAAAAAGTCAATCAGAGAAAGACAATTATCATATGATCTCACTCATATGTGGAATTTAAGAAACAAGGTAGAGGATCGTAGGGAAAGAGAGGAAAAAAATGAAACAAGACAAAACCAGAGATGGAGACAAACCATGAGACTCTTAATCATAGGAAACAAACTGAGAATTGTTGTAGGTGAGGGGGGTGGAGGGATGGGGTAACTGGGTGATGGACATTGGAGAGGGTTTCTGTTGTAATGAGCACTGGGTATTATATAAGACATGAATCACAGGCCTGTACCCACGAAACAAAGAATACATTATATGTTAATTAATTGATTTTCAATAAGAAAATAAAAAGTAATATAGTAAAATAAAAGGAGATACTAATATGATATATGAAATAACTAGATTCTGGTGGGACCACATGGGTGGGCCATCTAAAGGGGACATCTAAAGTTCAGTCTGTGCCTTTGACTTACCACTGTTTTTCTCCCCTTCTAGCAGAAATGCCAAGTAGTCCCTCCAAGCATGCTCCCCTAAAACAGGTCCAGTCATTTCTCTCTCCTTCCTGACCAGAGAAGTAAACTTATTCATGAACTTTTCCTCACAAATGTGGCTTGCTTCATCTCACTTCTTCAAACTGGCCGCCCGGCTTTGGTCTGGCCAACCCATGCTAGACTTGTGCATCATNTTCTTCAAACTGGCCGCCCGGCTTTGGTCTGGCCAACCCATGCTAGACTTGTGCATCATGGGTAACATGTTCTCCTCTAGCTCCATTTCTTTCACACTAGAAATCAAGATTCAAATTGGACTTACTGGTTGAAGCCCCATGAACCTCTACTCTACTCTAGACCATAATAATTTTCGGTTTTGGTTTTTTTAAGTGTGAAAGGTGCTTTTATTATAGCACAGGGACAAGACCTGTGGGCAGAAAGATCTGCACAGTGATTGTGAGGAGTGATTGATTATATACTTTTAAGTTGGGGGAGGTAGAGAAAAAGGAAGTAAGGCAGTCTCTAAAGGGATTGTCTTAAGTTAAAGAAGATTTATGTGTTATTTTAATCAAAGCTCAGATAACAATATATTTTTTGTTACTTTTCTCTGCACTTATATCTTTTTCTAGAACATCTAAAAGATTTATGTACACCACTTCAAACTTCCTGGAAGGTGATTTAGCTACTTCTGCTTATCTGTTTTATATAAAATATATGGACTTGGGCTTTCCATTGAAGATTTGTAACCAAAAATTCAAATTAAAAAAACCACACTGTTTCTTCTTAAATAAGGTTTGGTAGTTTTTATATTTTCAGGGCATTTGTTCATTTCATCTAGTTGACATAATTTTTGTACATAAAGCTATTCAATATATGTATTTAGTGTCCTTTAAACATTATAGCATCTGTAATGATGTATTTCTTTCTCTTCAGATATTTGCATTTTTGGTCATTTATTAACTTGTCTTTTCTTGGCCAGTTTGGCTAAAATCTTAACAATTTTATTGATCTTTTTAAAGAACGAGCCTTTTCATTTCTTTGATTTTTCTCTATTATTTTTCTTTCAATTTAATTGATTTCTGCTCTTATTTTTGGGGGTCCCTGGGTGGCTCAGTCATTAAGCATCTGCCTTTGGCTCAGGGCATGATCCCAGAGTCCTGGGATCAAGCCCTGCATCGGGCTCCCTGCTCTGCTGGGACCCTGCTTCTTCCTCTCCCATTCCCCCTGCTTGTGTTCCCTCTCTTGATGGCTGTCTCTCTATGTCAAATAAATAAATAAAATCTTTTAATAAATAAATAAATTTATTTTTGCTTGCTTTGGATTCAATTTGTTCTTTTTATAGTGTCTTATTATAGTGCCTAATGTAGAAACTTTGAACATTAATTCAATCCTTTTTTTAATTTAAATTGAATAAGCCAACACATCATTAGTTTCAGATGTAGTTATTCATCAGTTGCATATAATACCCAGTGCTCATCACATCACTCCTTTTTCTTCTTTAATATAAACATTTAATGATATAAATTTCTCTTTAAGCACCATTTATCTATATCACACATTTAAATACTTGTATTTTCATTTTCATTGTATTTAAAAAAGATTCTTCTCTCCCTTGTTACTATCACTTTGATCCATGGGTATTTAGAAGGCTCTTTTTTTTTAAGATTTTATTTTTAAGTAATCTCTATACCCATCATGGGGCTTGAATTTACAACCCCGAGATTAAGAGTTGCACACCACCGACTGAGCCAGCCAGGCACCTCTAGAAGGATAGTTTTCAGTTGCCAAATATATAGAAATTCATGGATATCTTTGTCTTATACATTTCAAGTTTAATTGTTATACTTTATATCTTGCATTAATTCCATTATTTTAAATATTACCCAGAATAGGGTTTACTTTAGTGAACATTCAATGTGCCCATAAAAATACCGTATATTTTGCTGCTGTTTGATGGAAGATTCTATAAATGTCATGTTAGTTGACAGTATTTTTCAGGTCTTCTTCATTCTTACTGATATTCTCTCAACTTGTTTTATCAATTGTTGAAAAAGGAGTACTACAGTCTTACTCTATAACTGTGAATTTGTATATTTCTCCTTTCCATTCTATCAGTTTTCAGTTTAGGTATTTTGAATCTCCATTGTTCAGTGCTTACATATTTAGTGTTATTTTGTCTTCTAGATAAATTGAACACTGTATAATTTTGCAATGTCCCTCTTTATCTCTAGTAATATTTCTTGATCTAAGGTCTATTTTGTTTGATAGTCACTCCAGCTTTCTTTTGATGAGTGTTTGCATAGTAGATCTGTTTTCCATCCTTTTACTTCTAACTTAATTAACTGTTTGTATTTGATNAGTCACTCCAGCTTTCTTTTGATGAGTGTTTGCATAGTAGATCTGTTTTCCATCCTTTTACTTCTAACTTAACTGTTTGTATTTGATATGTGTTTCTTCTGAACTGTATATAGTTAGATCTTGCTTTTTAATCTAACCAGATAATCTTGTCTTATAGTTGGTATATAATATCATTTATATTTAATGAAATTATTGATGTGGTTGGATGAAAAGCCATCATTTTACCTAGCATGATAGATGTTTTTCTATCCATTATAACTGTTCTTCATTCTCTTTTTCTTCTTTTCATGCCTCCTTTTGGACTAATAGAGAATTTTTTTAAGATTTATTCATTTATTTTAGAGAGAGGGCAAGCAGGGGGGAAGGGACAGAGGGATAGGGAGAGAGAGAATCTTAAGCAGACTCTGTGCTAAACGCAGAACATGACTTGGGGCTTGATATCACAAAGCTGAGATCACAACCTGAGCCGAAACCAAGAGTTGTACACCTAACTGTGCCACACAGGCACCCTGGATTAATAGAGACTTTTTTTATTTCATCTTATATCCACATTTGGCTTATTATTTATACATTGTTTATTTTTTTGGTGGTTACATTAGGATACACAGTATATCACTTTAGTCAATCACAGTCTATCTTCAAATAATATTATGCCAAGTAATAATTATATCATATTGAAATAAGATGGTACAGGTATGCCTGGGTTCCTGTATAAAATATACAGTGCTACCTTAAGGGAACAGGGGCATCTTAGTTTGTGTTCTGCTAGACTCTGAAACATGATTTGAGTGCAAATAATTTACTTGTGAATAGTTGATGAGTGAGAAAGTGAGGAAGAGGGAGAGAAAAGGAAATGTAGCCAATAAAGTGTGATTTATAAACAAATTACAACTGTAGACAACCAAGTTTAATCATTTCTTGGAAACAACAGTGGCCATGAATTTCAAAAAGTTTATATCAACCAAAGGGCAAAGGATTGGGGATATTTATTCACCAAATACCAACAGTCATTGGTTGATAGATGATCTAGAGGAGATTCTATGAAGAACATTCATTTCCCAGTTCTTCTAGTCTGCCTGGAGTGAGGGTAGAATATCTCTGGCCATCAGAGAAAGCCCTCAGATGCAGATGTACAGCTAGAGAAGATACAGGCAGTCATCAACATTATCTGTGATAGGAAGCAATGGGAGGTGTGATCTGCAACTTAAAGTATATGAGCCATTCAATGCTAACGTTATAGCAGGTCAGAATATCTCTCAAGCTGCCCATCCTCCAAAAACCTAAAGTTCTGGTTATTCAAAAAATAACAAAAGAAATGATGAAACTTGTTTTTATAGGCTTAGAAAAGCTGAAAACACTGTTTTATAGTGAGTCATAGGATAGAGTTTATACTACATAGCACTTAGCATAGGACCTCTTAATTAAAAGGGAGTATCCCCTGATACTTG
>NW_023181480.1:634-808 GCF_002007445.2 Ailuropoda melanoleuca | reverse complement strand
GGAGTTTTGTTATTTGGAAGGTTGTTTATCACTGACTAAATTTCTTCATAGTTAATTGGCCTGTTTAAGAATACTGTTTCTTCCTGTTTCAGCCTTGGTAGTTTATAGGTTTCCAGGAAGGCCTCCATCTCTTCCAGATTGCTCAGTTTTTTGGCATATAGCTGTTGATAAAAA
>NW_023181480.1:355-601 GCF_002007445.2 Ailuropoda melanoleuca | reverse complement strand
ATAAAAATTTCTAATAATCCTTTCAATTTCAATGTTGTTGGTCGTGACCTCTCCCTTTTCACTCATAATTTTAATAATTTCGGTCCTTTCTCTCTGCTTTTGGATAAGTCTTGCCAGTGGTCTCCCAATTTTATGGATTCTCTCAAAGAACCAACTTCTAGTCCTGTTGATTTGCTCAACTGTACTTCTGTTTTCTAATTCATTGATTTCTGCTCTAATTTTGGTCAACTGCTTCCTTGTGAGTGG
>NW_023181480.1:0-176 GCF_002007445.2 Ailuropoda melanoleuca | reverse complement strand
TTTTGGACCATTGTGTTTTCATTCTCATTGGTCTCCATAAATTGTTTAAATTGCTTTTTGATTTCCTGGTTTATCGAGTCATTTTTGAGCAGGATTGTTCTTAGTCTCCAAGTGTTTGAGTTTCTTCCAGGTTTTTCCTTCTGGTTGAGTTCCAATTTCAGAGTGTTGTGGTCTGA
>NW_023181479.1:0-1718 GCF_002007445.2 Ailuropoda melanoleuca | reverse complement strand
TTACTGTAATTATTTTCTTATAGCTTTAATGATTGTTCTGGTGCAATAAAATACTGGCTTCTCAAAGATGCCCATTCCCTCATCCCTAAAACTTATTAATCNTATTAATGTTTTAATTTACATGGCAAAAGGTATTTTGGTGCTGTGATTAAGGTTAAGGACCTAGATATGAGGAAATTAGCCTGGATTATCCCCGTGAGCCCAGTTTAATCGCCTGAGTTCTCACTATTGAGAAACTTCCCAGCTGTTCAGAGAGCTGCAAAAAAAGAGGAGTAATATAATGTGTCCTGAGAAGGACTCAACTTGCCTTGGGGCCTCAAGAATGCAGGAAGAAAGCATGAGCCAAGGAATGTGGTGGCATCTAGAAACAGGGAATGACCCTCAGATGTCATCAAGAACATGGAAACTTCTCTTCTACAACCACAAATAACTAAAGACTGCTAACAACCTGAAAGAACAGGAAATGAATTATCCCTCAGAACTCCAGAAAAGAATGCAGTCTTGCTGACACCTTGACTTTAGTCTAGTGACACCCATCCCAGCCTTCTAGATCACAGACATGTAAGATAATACATGTGTGTATTTTGTAGTTTGTAATTTGTTATGGGGGCAATAGAAAATGAATACATCCTGAATTTAAAACGTACATTTTTACCTTATTACAGTCTACCTTCAAATGGTATTATAGCACCTTATATATAGCAAGACCCTCCATTTGTGCTCCTTCCGTGCTTTGTCCTCCTTCCGTGCTTTGTCCTATTTTTGTCATATGTTCTATCTCAACATGTTTTAAACCTATGACACAGTCTAATATTTCACTTTTGTTCAATCCATTTTCTCACTCTTAACTTACTTTTCTTATTCCCCAGTGTCTTATTCAAGTTCACCGTTCTTTTATATTTCAGGATTTATCTAATATGTTCTTAAGCCCTTGCAAGTGAATTTATAATTTTAAGTATTTTTTTCCTTTTATTCTAGAACTCCTACTTGGTTCTTTTAAAATATAATTTCCACTTTTCTTTGATACTCTCTTTCTTTCTTTGCCTTTATATTATTGAACACATTTAATAGAGGTTAGAATAGTGAGAGTCCTGGTCATTTCATTCCATTGCCTCTGTCACTTCTTAGTTTTTCCTATCAACTCATTTTCTTCCTTGTTTATTGTCATAAGTTTTGCATCTTTGCGTTGTCAGTAATGTACGACTTAATGCTGGGCATTATGAACATTATGCTGTTGAATGTTTGGACTTTATTGTCTTCCTTAATAGAGTGGTTTTATTCCAGCAGGTAGTTAAAAGTCCTATGGACCATATTTTGTAGCATATTTTAAGACTTTGTTCATACATGTCTTGAGCATCCTTTAAGCCTAGATTAGTACTCCCCCTAAAGCAGAGCCTTTCTTTAGATTTTACTGAATGCCCAGCTTGTTCAACAATATTTCTCATATGTGGCTTTTTGGACCCATTGGCCCTGTGCCAGCTCCTGTAGTTTTTTGTTTGTTGTTGTTTTGTTTTTGTTTTTTTTAGCTCCCCATGCTCTAGTTTTAGTTCCCTTCCCAGTAGTTGTTTTTGGCTGGTTTCATGGAGTTTCTCATAGAGTGTGTTCAGTTTAATAGTTGGCTAAAGACTCCAGGGAACCCAGATTTCCGCAGCTCCCTTGCTACATAGTTCTCTCTTCTCTGATACCCAGCCCGCCACACAAGTTCTCACTTCAGTACC
>NW_023181478.1:0-4105 GCF_002007445.2 Ailuropoda melanoleuca | reverse complement strand
GCTCCAGCTTTGGGGACCATTTTTTCCTCGCAGAGAAAGCCTGCCTTGGCCTAGGACCTCGCCAGGACTTCCGTGCTCCCATGTCTCCTGGGCTTGCCTCCAGCACCGCGACTGCTGTTGTCTGCCCATCTTCACCGGCCTGGGAGCGCTCTGAGAGCAAGGACCAGGAATGACTTTGGTCTCTGGGTGTCCAGAGCCCGACACGCAGTAGTTGCTCGCTGAAGGTTAACTGTAGAGCGACAAGCTGTGGCTGGCTGAGCAGCAGAAGCCTACTTCCCGGCTCACAGGCAGGTGGAAACTGACTTTGGCCTCACCACACCCGACCCTTGTGGTCAATTGGAAAGACTTTACATCTGAAATAAATATGTATGTATGTATTTTTATGCACACACACATACATACAGTGTATTTGCTGAACCGACATCACGATCAGGCTTTACACATGCAAGGTCTCTCATTCTCAGAACACTCTGCAAGCTTGAGGTGACTCTCCACATTTTATAAAGAGGAAGTTGAGGCTTAGAGTATGTGCAGGGTTCTTTGGTCGAATAGGTACCAGGAATGAATTGCAATGCACAAGCTGAGGTGTGCAAGTATGTCAAACACCTCTTGTACCCCCTTTCAGATCCTCTTGGCCTCACCTGCTGCTTATTTTGCCACCGTGGATGTTACTCGGGCCCCAGCAGTTATAACCTAAGTGAGCTTCTCCTCAAGCCCATGCTTCAGGCTTCTCACTTGCACCATGGCTTGCTTCCTGGAGGCCACGGGTCTGCTGGAACTGGTCAACATGGGGACAGGAGCAACCCAGAAGTGCAGGGGTGGGGAGTGGTTGATACATCATGGACACATCTTGAGTAATGGAGTGAACGACTGATGCTTCTCTCTTTTTCCCTTCAGATAGTTCATATAGCTTTCTAATCTCTTGCAGGATCAAGCAACAAATGCCTTAGGAAGTGACCAGTTTGATAATACATCCCTGCCATGGCTCTCCTTCCTTCCCTGCTTTATAACCCCTGTCCCTCGCTCCTGGTTCTTGGACTCGCACTTGCCAATAAAGTCCTCATATGAGGAACCTACACTAAGGCACGCTGGTACCAAGAGTGGCCCCAGGAATCAGCCCTTGGGTTGGAATTTCAGAACTGGACTGCTCAGCAGTCGGGTGGCAGAAACCCCAGCGCTGGTGGTAAGTGTGTGTGTTGTAGGGGGCGGGTGATAACACCTAGACTATCTATTTCTTCTCTTGGAAACAGAAATAAAAATTGTACCGATATATTAGTCATAGTGATATGCAAGTTTTGGCTCAAAATGAGATAAGACTCAGTGATTCCTGGTTTAACTAAAACACTGATTCTCAAGTGCAGGCTGTTTTGCTCTGAGGGGGTATTTGGCAATGTCTGAAGTCATTTCTGATTGTTACAACTAGTGGGGTGCTATTGGGCTGCTCCTGGCCACCATACTTCTCCACACCCTACAGGCCACAGGACAGACTATCTAATCCAAAATGTCAATGGTGTCAAAGTGGAAGAACTGAGCTCAGATGCTCAGATGTCCCGAACTTGTCTGCACAAGTAGATAAGGCCAAGGACATGAGCTCAGCTGGTGATGCGAATTCTACCGCTATTGCTCCGAGCCGGCAGCGGGGGGGCGGTGAACCAGGGAGAGAGGGAACCCACCCCCAACCCCCTTAGATTGAATGAGGGAAGAATGAGAGGGGAGTGGAAGCTGAGGAGCAAGTCTTGCTCTGACGGACAGGGATGGGGGGTGGATGGGCCACTCTGGTTAGACACTGCGTGTGACCCCCGGCTTTCTGCTAGTGACCGCACAGCTGAGCGGTGCTCCAGAAAGCATCTCTAACACCCCCGTGAGTGACACGCATCCCAAGGAGCGGGCTGCTGGCACTGTGGGAGCATCTCACCCTGACTCTGGGGGTGGTACATGAGGGATGGGCAGTTGGTACCACTTTTGTTTTTTTTCTTTTGGATTCTCTAACAGTACTCTTGTCCTTTTTTAACATGCCTGGTCTTAGGTCTAAGATTGTTTGAAGCCACCTTGCGGTCAAGAGAGAACTGGGATAAGCTGCCTGCCCTTGCGCGGGCTAGACCAGAGCCATCCTGCAACAAACAGGACCCAAGATTCCTCTAAGTTTACCCCCCTACCACCAAATTTGATTATAAAAATTTGTAAACTATATACATTTTAAAAGACAAAACAAGAGACTTCAAAGACTTTGTAAACTGAGTGGGCTAGTCCCAGATACTCAGCCGTTAGCAGTACCTGGGAGATGAGGCTGAGAAGCATGACCTGGTGCCCTGCTCCCTCAGCTTGGCTTGCATTCTGTTGCCTCCCCTGTCCGATAGAGAGGTGAAGTGATTTGGCCTTGCTTGTACAGCTAGGTGAAGTTCGGGCCAGTGGTATGCTGAAGCATTCTCAACCAGTTCATGAGACCTGTTGTTAAATTCTCAGGAATTCTGTGCATCAGCCATTATTAAAAGTTAAATTATATAAACTTACAATTAAGAAATTATATGAACAATAAATTAACCTCAGAGGTAATAGTGTTCAAAACATCACTTTCTAAATACTTCTCTACATTTTATCATTATCTATTCTCCTAAAGCTGTATCTATTTTATATATACAATGTACTTCTGATAATCTCTTCCCAACTCCACATGCACAGTGACGTCACCTTGGTAGGCGAAAATCAGCACTGGTGGAACTAGTTACATCACAGAAATCGGCAAATGCTTCATGTCTGGGGTTGACTTATTGTTAGTTGTCTAGACCAGAGCTGGCAATCTTTTCCTAGAAAATCCAGAATAGTAAGTATTTTCAGCTTTGTGGACTGCATAGTCTGTTGCAACTAGTCAACTCTGCCGTTGCAGCACAAAAGCAGACAGAGGCAGGAGTGTCAGTGGATGGGCAGGCTGTATTCCAATAAAGCTTTATTTACAAATTAAGGTTATATAGCTTCATAAAATGAATTGAGAGGCATTCTCTCTTTTTCTCTCTTCTGGAGATCNGGGCAAGGCAGGTATTATCAATCCCTTGAAAGTTTGGTTAAACTCTTTTGTAGTTATGTGAGGCTAGGCCTTTTTTGGTGGGAGAGATGTTGGATTAGGGTTTCAATTTTTAATTGAATTTTTAATTTAATTTTCCTTTTTCTTTGTTTTTTGTTTTACCAATTTTGGTATCTTGATCTTTTTCAGAAATGTAAAGCTTAATTTACAAATTAAGGTTATATAGCTTCATAAAATGAATTGAGAGGCATCTCTCTTTTTCTGTCTTCTGGAGATCTTGGGCAAGGCAGGTATTATCAATCCCTTGAAAGTTTGGTTAAACTCTTTTGTAGTTATGTGAGGCTAGGCCTTTTTTGGTGGGAGAGATGTTGGATTAGGGTTTCAATTTTTAATTGAATTTTTAATTTAATTTTCCTTTTTCTTTGTTTTTTGTTTTACCAATTTTGGTATCTTGATCTTTTTCAGAAATGTACATGTCATCTAAGTTTACTGACACATCATTCAAATGTCGTCTTATTTTTAAAATTTCTGTTGTGTCTGTTCTTACTAATGTTTATTTGAGAATTTTTCTTTTTTTTAAAAAAAAAAAGATTTTATTTATTTATTCAACAGAGATAGAGACAGCCAGCAAGAGAGGGAACACAAGCAGGGGGAGTGGGAGAGGAAGAAGCAGGCTCACAGCGGAGGAGCCTGATGTGGGGCTCGATCCCATAATGCCAGGATCACGCCCTGAGCCAAAGGCAGATGCTTAACCGCTGTGCCACCCAGGCGCCCCAATTTGAGAATTTTTCTTGATCAGATTTTGCTAGAGATTTATATATCTTACTAATCATTTCAAGGAACAAGTTTTTTTTAAAGATTTTATTTATTTGAGAGAGAGAAAATGGGCGCGCACGCACATGAGCAGGGGGGAGAGGCAGAGGGAGAGGAAGAGGGAGAAGCAGACTTCCCTGCAGGGCTCGATCTCAGGACCCTGAGATCATGACCTGGACCTACGGCAGACGCTTAACCGACTGAGCCACCCAGGCACCCCTCAAAGAACAAGTTTTGAGCCCCTTTTTTCCCCCTTGTAGCTCTCCATTGCCC
>NW_023181477.1:0-876 GCF_002007445.2 Ailuropoda melanoleuca | reverse complement strand
AGATGCATGACCGAAAGCTATCTCTACTGCTCGCGAAGCCCAGATTCCCGTGCCAAGGTATTACCATCTGAGCCTACCACTTCCCACCTAGTGTGCTGTGCTCCGGATGCCCCGGGCCCCCTGCAGGCCCCCGATCTGCGGTGGCCCACACTGCCTGTATTGCTGACTCCCCTGGACCGTCTGCCAGGCAGACTTCTCCTGAAGTCACGTCCCCAAGGAAGTCGTTCCTGACTTCTGCAAGTGAACGTAAGCCTCACACTTGATCAGTATTTTCATAGAGTATAGGTCTCTTTATATTGTTCTTAAGATGCTATTTTTTATTTCCCCATTGTGCACAAAGTGCGAATCCCGGAACAGGGCACTTGAGTGAGCCCTTCACATTAGACCCTGAGCATCCTCCTTTTCATGCCCTGCGGCTCCCCGCTCACATTTCCATCTGGTGACACTGATCTCTTCGCGCTGAGCACTCACTTATTTTGATTCTTTATTTTGTATTTTCCTTGATTAATAGACAAAACCTACCCTTTTCAGATTCAGCCCAAATATTCTCTCCTGTGAGGTACTGATTCACTCCTCAGGATACCCGGTCCCATTACCCTTGCTTTTGCTCACGGGGTTGTGTATGAAATTCACTTTATTAATTATTACAGTCTCTTACTAAAAAATTTCTTCTTCCTTTGCTGATTGTCAGCCCTTGTGGGTAGGGCATACATCTTTACTCTGTTTGTGTCTTACTGTGAGGCATAGCTGGGATGAGGAGGTGAGGACAGTTTTCCTAAGAATAAGAAATACTCAGTTGCATTCATTGAAGACATAGTTTCAGGGAGGCTTAGAACTGAGAGTCGTGGTTATTCTGTGACAAGCCCTGTGCTGTGT
>NW_023181476.1:0-816 GCF_002007445.2 Ailuropoda melanoleuca | reverse complement strand
TCCTTGCAACAGCAATCAGACAACAAAAAAGGATAAAAGGTATCCAAATTGGCAAAGAAGAAGTCAAACTGCCTCTCTTCACAGATGACGTGATACTCTATATGGAAAAACCATAAGAATCCACTCCCAAACTATTAGAAGTTGTAGAGTAATTCATTAATGTGGCANTGGCAGGATACAAAATCAATGCTCAGAAATCAGTTGTATTTCTATACATGAACAATGAGACTGAAGAAAGAGAAATTAGTTAATCCATTCCGTTTATAGTAGCAAAAATCATATGTTATCTCAGATTTAACCAGAGACGTAAAGGATCTATATTCTTGAAACTATAAATCACTCTTGAAAGACATTGAAGAAGACACAAAAAGATGAAAAAATATTCCATGCCCATGAATCAGAAGAATTAATATAGTTAAAATGTCTATGCCCTATTTGCATGTCCTCTGACTCTATAGGCAGCTTGGGATCTATGTTGACAGAGAGGGCAGTGACCAGATCAGATGCGAATGCCTTTGATTTGGTGCTATTGGCTTTTGGGAAACTAGGATTTTGATTATATGACTTTGCTGAATACACACTTGGGCTACTTAGTTTTGACATATTCACACAAATCTTGGGGCCTAGGTATCATGTTACCCCACAAAGTGATGTGAATGTACCTCCAGAAGTTCAGAGAGTTTGTGGGGTGTCCAAGAGCAGGTGTGGGGTGAGAGTGAGCTCTAGGATGTGGACCTGTGCTCCACCACAGGACCTGCTCCCTCCCTGAACCACATGCAGGACAGAGTGGGCAGTCTGATGACGAACGTACAACTT
>NW_023181475.1:0-1724 GCF_002007445.2 Ailuropoda melanoleuca | reverse complement strand
CAAATCAACCTCCAAGTCCTCATACCTGATACAGGGTCTGCAACAATATTTACTGGGAAATGGAAACATAGCATTGTGGAAAGGCACTGGATTAGAAACCGAATTTTTGGGTTGTGCACTAACCTGCACTAACAGGTTTGTTGGTTTTGTTTTGTTTTGTTTTTTTTTTGAGTGAGTTATTTTATTTCCCTAAGCCTTTGTTTCCTCATCTCTGAAATGCACATATATAACAAGCTTTATTATTCTCAGCCCTTACTGGCATG
Source organism: Ailuropoda melanoleuca (assembly GCF_002007445.2). Classification (NCBI taxonomy): domain Eukaryota; kingdom Metazoa; phylum Chordata; class Mammalia; order Carnivora; family Ursidae; genus Ailuropoda; species Ailuropoda melanoleuca. Next base: position 1,461 of record NW_023181475.1, on the reverse strand, counting down.
GATTAAATAAGAAAAGAGAAGCAGAAAACGAACTGCCTGTCTGGAAATTTCCACAGGCCTAACCAAAATGTCTACTATAGTCTTTGGAAGTTTCTGGAAGATCCTGGTGGGGGCTCCATTGTGAGTGAGCAGGACTTGATTTATGATTTAGTCCAAGGGCCATGAGAAACTCAGGGGTCTAAATGGCTGTTTCCTTGAAATTATTCCGTTCCAGTGAACTCAGATGAAATGAAGCAAAAGCAGCCTCTCTTAGAAACCCTGGTGAAGCAAAACTGCTGATTCCCATGAGCCTCCAATGTGCCCCTGATAAATCTGCTGACACTGCCTAAACCCAAGCCTCTTGCAAGGTTAACAGGAGCCCCATCAACAGGAAGGAAGATGTAAAAGTGTCTCCTGACCTAAATTCTGGGAGCTCACCCAGGTCATTTTTCTATTGGTCTTTGAAAACAGACCTAATCTGATGTCACACCCTCGTTTAAACTCCCCAAAAGTGACAACTGAAATTCCGGTGCTTAGAATGTAAACTTAAGGATTCTGGAGAGTTCCAGGTGATGCCAGTCAGTCAAGGGTGCTTTAAAGCCTCCAGAAAAGGGGAAGGGTGGCATTAGGGGATCAATTAAAGACAATAACCAGCATTTCTTCAGAACTGAATGCAGTGACATTACTTCACACGTGACAGCTCATTTAAATCTACGCTCAAAGTCACTACTAATTTACCATTGAAGAAACTGGGGCTTCGATAGAGTGCAAAATGTATATCTTCGGAGAGATTCTCAACTGACTTGACTCAATCAAGAACAGTGGATAGCCTCCGGAAAGGAAATTGTCAGATCACTTTGGCATCTGATTAACAGTGCGGGAGTTTTCATCTGTTCTTTCTTTTCTGTTAGGTACGATCACATTTTGCAAACTCTTCTACAGAGATTAGCAATATTTCAGAAGGACTTGCCAAAGATCCGTTAGATTGTTCAGAGGGAATAAAGCAAGAATACTGAGAGCTCCTGATGCAGCCTGAACTGTCCTGAGAGACGGAAAACCGGAAACAGGAAGTGGACTTTCCGGAAACAGGCAATGCAGTGGGGAAATGACCGCAGGGAGGGGCGTAATGGTAGAAATTGTGAAATTACCAAGAAGCAGATATCAAATGGACACATCCTTGGAAACTTCGGCTTTTGGAAAAGTCTGGAGTCTTCTGACAACCAAAAGACTGAGGCAGAACTGGAGGAAAACATAGTGCTGGGATATTGAGATCAGGACTTTTTCTTCTATAAAATGAGTGTTAGAAAAGTAGCCCTTTATTTACTGAGAAAGATTTATAAGAAGAGTGCCCTGCATTGGTGGTGGGCTCTACTCCTCCTCCATGATGTGCCACACATACCTGGTCCATGAGCCAAGAGAGGGGCTTCTAGAAGGTATGGGAGAAGAGATGTGGTTCCTGATGGCAAGAGGAGGACCCTCCAC
>NW_023181474.1:0-1554 GCF_002007445.2 Ailuropoda melanoleuca | reverse complement strand
AAAACTTTCCACTAATTAATGAAAAGATCTTTTATATGCCCAACATTAACTGTGGCCCAAATTTCTTCTAGCAAGTATACAGGAAATATCCTGGATGTTGGTACTTGTGGATAAAAAGGATAGCATATTGCAATATCACTACAGAATAATTCTTTTTCTCAGTAATATTCCTGAGTAACTAGTTTGGGGATCATTATCCTGCCTACGTCCTTCCTTGCCATGAATAATAAACTTTTATTGTGTTAAGCCATCTGATATTGGTATTTTTAATAACCTCCTGACTTATTACAGCAGGGATACAGAGAGTGTCCAGCAGCCAGGCCTTTATCTCACATTTCTAGAACCTCCTGATCACCACCTGATCATCATGCATAAAGCCAGGAACTACTCTTTCTCTGGACACAAATGATGTGATATTCTAGAAGAAAACTGCATGGTATCATGGTGAGGGGTGAAGAAGTCATACCTGAATGAGCAGAGTTTAGGAAACTACGGAGTAACCTGAATGAATAATTTTACACGCATACTTTTATGCAGGAGCAGAATCACAGACACACTTTCATCTGTAGCATAGCAGGGTTACTTCATGTTACTTATGGGCCACTGCTGACAGTCCCTGGATGCCTTGGTTGATCAAGCACAGCTACATAAAAACAATAGCTCCCGGTTATTGAACTATGCAGGGTTCTAAGCAATGTTTAAATTATCTCATCCAATCACCACAAATACAACTACAATATATGAAAGTTGTTTTTGTTTCTTCCCAAAATTAAAAATGAAGCAAAAATTTGCCCAAAGTCACAAAACTATAAAGAGACAGTGTTAAAATTCAAATCTAGACACTAGAAGCTATACTCTTAACTACTCATGTATCTGTTTTACAAAGATAAAAGTCTTGATAAAAACACTTTATATTGTACAGCTTATTGGAAGTTTGGAGGTGCAACCTGACTAAAAATTATATGGCAAAATGTGGCCTTTGTTCCATTTATAGAGATTACAATCCAGTTTTTTAAAAATGTTCCTTATTCCTCTTCAAAAAATATTTTTTGACATACAAAAATACATATAACCAGACAAGTTTGGAGATTTCTCTCTCCTCTTTGTAAAAGCTTCTGTATATACTATCAAAGAGTGTAGTACGCTTTTTTAAAATAATTTTTGTTATATTAGTCACCATACAGTACATCCCCAGTTTTTGACGCAATGTTCCATGATTCATTATTTGCGTATAACACTCAGTGCACCATGCAATATGTACCCTCCTTACTACCCATCACCGGCCTATCCTAATCCCTCACCTCCCTCCCCTCTGAAGCCCTCAGTTTGCTTCCCAGAGTCCACAGTCTCTCATGGTNGTTCATTCCCCCTTCTGTTTACCCCCCCTTCATTCTTCTCTTCCTTCTCCTACCGATCTTCCTATTTCTTATGTTCCATAAATGAGTGAAACAACCTGGAAGAAATGGATGCTTTCCTGGAAACTTATAAACTACCAAGACTGAAACAGGAAGAAATTGATTATTTAAACAGACTGATTAATTATGAAGAGATTGA
>NW_023181473.1:0-1236 GCF_002007445.2 Ailuropoda melanoleuca | reverse complement strand
AAGAGGTGATGGGGCAGGGGCAGCTGTGTGAAGCGACAGACTAAACGTCTGCATCTGTTTTCTGTTCAGACCTTCCTGATGATGAGGTCCTCGTGCAAGGATGGTGAAATGGAACATCTAGAACATGCTTGATGGAGAGTAATAGAACCAGCTAGCAATCATTTAGCTCTTTCTATGCACAAGGGTCTTTTCTAAGCAACTTACACGCATTATCTGATTTTCTCCTCACAGNTAAGCAACTTACACGCATTATCTGATTTTCTCCTCACAGCAATCCTATGAAGTAGGTGGCATTGCTATACACAATTTACCGAGTATGAACTCGAGGTGTAGAGAAAGAGTGATGTCCCCAAATAACGCCTGTAGGACGTAGTAGATACAACATTTGAACCTAGGTTGTTTGGCTTCAAAGTTCATGTGCTCCAGCTTCAAACTATTAGTGGCTTTTTGCAACATCATTTTTAGGAAAATTTAAAAACCTCAATAGGAAAGAATCCCATGATTGATTATTAATGATTGCCAAGAGCTTGGAAGTCTGAAGGACAAGCATTCACGCTGAGTGTCTGCTGATCTCGATAGCATGCCTCCTCCAGCACTCCCGAGTTACTGAACCTAGAGGAATATTTACATTGTTTAACATAATGCCCAGATACCTTACTCAAGATGCCTTAGCAGAGTGACAGGCTGGGGCGGATGCAATCATGCCTCTCATTGAAAAGACCGAGAACATAAGCTTTTCCACAACTGAATTCAACAATTTTAATATCTGTTCTCCCACTCCTCACTTCCTTGTTTGCTGTCTCCAGAATTTTATGTCTTTGGGAGAAATCCCAAGTAATTCCTCTGCAGAAAGAGGATGGGACTTTTTCTTTAATACAAGCAAATGGTGGGATTCGGGCTGGATGTCCCAAATGGTAGGGAAGAATTTGTAGGTGTGAAAATGTCTCTTGGGCAGACTAAACTTGACACCTTGCATTTCCATCTGACTTGAATTTACATATGGAGAAAGAACATATCTTTTTTTTTAAAAAAAGATTTTATTTATTTATTTGACAGAAAGCGAGAGTGAGAGAGGGAACACAAGCAGGGGGAGTGGGAGAGGGAGAAGCAGGTTTCCCAATGAGCAGGGAGCCCCCAATGCGGTGCTCGATCTGAGAACCCCGGCATCATGACCTGAGCCAAAGGCAGATGCTTAACGACTGAGCCACCCAGGCCCTCTGAAAAAGAACATATCTT
>NW_023181472.1:1101-1274 GCF_002007445.2 Ailuropoda melanoleuca | reverse complement strand
TCATCAGCCTTCGTGACTAGGGATCCATGAGGGAAAGTGGTCGCGGAAGCCTGACGAGCGTGCCCATTAGCCGTTTCTGACACACCACACAGTTCAGGGAAATATCAACGAACAGGATCTCTCATGAGTAAGGGAGCATGAATGAAAAAGTCCAGGATTTTCGAGGACTCAGC
>NW_023181472.1:463-763 GCF_002007445.2 Ailuropoda melanoleuca | reverse complement strand
ATGAATGAAAAAGTTCAGGATTTTCGAGGACTCAGCGCCCTTCTTCTTGGTAATCAAGCAGAGCGTCCAGGAAAACAAGTCTAGCAAACATCAGTCTTTTCCCTGGGAACCGTGATTCCACATTGCTTGTATGGGCCTGGGAATTATCCTATCAAAACTGCAGTGGCAATGGACCGAAAAGGCCAAAGGCAAGTCCATCAGAAACAACACCGTGCAGAGCCAGTCTTAGCACTATCATCAGCCTTCGTGACTAGGGATCCATGAGGGAAAGTGGTCGCGGAAGCCTGACGAGCGTGCCCA
>NW_023181472.1:0-378 GCF_002007445.2 Ailuropoda melanoleuca | reverse complement strand
TCAGGATTTTCGAGGACTCAGCGCCCTTCTCATTGGTAATAAAGCAGAGCGTCCAGGAAAACACCTCCAGCGAACATCAGCCTTTTCCCTGAGGACCCTGATTCCACACTGCTTGTATGGGCCTGGGAAGTATCCTATCACACCTGCTGTGGCAATGGACCGAAAAGGCCAAAGGGGAGTCCGTCAGAAACAACACCGTGCAGAGCCACTAGTAGCACTATCATCAGCCTTCGTGACTAGGGATCCATGAGGGAAAGTGGTCGCGGAAGCCTGAGGAGCGTGCCCACTAGCGCTCTCTGAGACACTTCAGAGTTCAGGGAAATATCATCAACGAACATGATCTCTCATGAGTAAGGGAGCATGAGTGAAAAAGGTCAG
>NW_023181471.1:348-677 GCF_002007445.2 Ailuropoda melanoleuca | reverse complement strand
CGTCTTAGCACTATCATCACCCTTCGTGAATAGGGAAACATGAGGGAAAGTGGTCGCGGAACCCTGATGAGGGTGCCCCATAGTGTTCTCTGAGACACCACAGAGTGCAGGGAAATATCAACGAACATCATCTCTCATGAGTAAGGGAGCATAAACGAAAAGGTTCAGGATCTTCGAGAAGTCAGCGCCCTTCTCATTGCTAATAAAGCAGAGCATCCAGGAAAACACCTCCAGCGAACAGCAGCCTTTTCACTGGGGACCCCGATTCCACATTTGGTGTAGGGGCCTGGGGAGGATCCAGCCCTTAGAACCAAGAAACAAAGTGTGAG
>NW_023181471.1:0-277 GCF_002007445.2 Ailuropoda melanoleuca | reverse complement strand
GCTTTGGTACCGTGAGTGAAACACGACGAACACAGCACTGAGAAAGACAATTCGGCCAAAACCCGCTTCCAACGAAATGTTTGCTCCCTGGGGAAATCCTGTCTAAACTGCTGGCGGCAATGGAACGGAAAGGCCCAAAACACGTCCGACAGAAACAACACCGTACAGGGACCGTCTTAGCACTTCATCACCCTTCATGAATAGGGAAACATGAGGGAAATTGATCACGGAAGCCTGACAAGAGTGCCCCATAGTGATCTCTGAGACCCCACACAGT
>NW_023181470.1:0-4125 GCF_002007445.2 Ailuropoda melanoleuca | reverse complement strand
TTGCCTTCTTGGAGATGGCCAGTCTAACAGACGTGAGGTGAGATCTCATTGTGGTTTTGATTTGCATTTCCCTGATGACTAGTGACGTTGAGCACCTTTTTGTGTACCTGTTGGCCATTCATATATTTTCTTTGGAAAATGTTTATTCAGATCCTTTGTCCATTTTAAATTGGTTTATTGGTTGTTGTTTTGTTTTGCTGTTGAATTGAATGAGATCATTATATATTTTGGAGATTAACCCCTTCTCAGATACATGGTTTGCAAATATTTTCCCCCTTATTTTGTAGGTTTTCTTTTCACTTTGCTGGTGGTTTCTTTTGCTGTGCAGAAGCTCTTTGTCTGATGTGGTCCAATCTGTTGATTTTTTATTTTGGTGCTTATGTGTTAGGTGTGATTTCCAAAAATCATCGCCAGGACCCATGTCAAGACGCTTCTTTCCCCGTGTTTTCTTCTGAGAGTTTTATGGTTTTAGGTCTTACACTTAGGTCCTTAATCCATTATAGTGAACTTTTGTAAGTGGTGCAGGATAGGGGTCCAGTTTGATTCCTCTGCATGTGGATGTCAGTTTTGCCAACACGATTTAACAGAGACTGTCTTTTCTCCATTGTGTGTTCTTGGCTCCTGTCAAATATGAGTTGCCACATGTGCTTGGGTTCATTTTGGGGCTTTTGATTCTGTTCCATCAGTCTTTTTTATTTGTTTTTATGCCAGTACCATAGTGTTTTAGTTACTATATCCTTTCAGTATAGCTTGAAATTGGAAAGTGTGATGCATCCTGCTATCTTTTTGTTTCAGGATTTGTTTGCCTATCCAGAGTCTTTTGTGGTTTCACATAGATTTTAGTGGGATTTTTTTCCTATTTCTTTTTTTTAAGAGTTTATTTATTTATTTATATGACAGAGAAAGAGAGAGTGGGGGGAGGGGCAGAAGGACCGGGAGAAGCAGACTCTCTGCTGAGCAGGGACCCTGATGCAGGTCTCTATCCCAGGACCCTGAGATGCTTAACTGACAGAACCATCCAGGTGTCCTGTGTTTTTTTTCCTATTTCTGTAAATGATGCCATTGGGCTTTTGGTAGGGGTAAAGATATCTATATCTATGTAACTTTGCATACACACACACACACTGGAATATTATTCAGCCATAAAAAATGAGGAAATCCTACTATTTGCAACAACATGAATGGGCCTTGAGGGCATTCTGGTAAGTGAAATGTCAGACAGAGAAAGACAAACACCGTATAGTCTTACTTATACATGGAAACTAAAACAAAAAAACCACCAAAAACAAAACAAAAAACAAAGTGGGGCGGGAGTCCACAACTCATGTAGAAAGAGACCAGATCTGTGGTTCTAGAGGTGGGGTGGGGGAATGGGGAATGGGAGGAAGGGCACAAACGTCCAGGTGTAATATTCTTGATGCTTAGGGATGCAATCTGCACCACGGTGCCCACAGCCAGCACTGCACTGGGGTATGAAGGGGAGCTAAGGGAGTGGATCCTAAGGCTTCTCATCACAAAGAGGATTTGTTTATTTCTTGCCCTCTCCTGTACCTGTATGAAGTGATCAATGTTAACTAATCCTCTTGTGGTGATCCTTTCACAATATAAGTAAGTCCCATCATTCTGCTGTAAACCTCGGAGGGGAAGAATAACGTCTTTCTGCCCTTCAGTGTTCTCCATCTGGCCTAAGAGGGAAATTGACAGGAACTAGATTAACAAGAGAAAAAACCAACGTGCAATTACATACGCACAGAGGCCCAATAATGACATCGTGACCTAAATGAGTGACCGTGGTAGGCAGTTTTTATACTTCTTAGACAAAGAGAGTAAACTAGTGAGAAATTAACGGGACAGAGAAAACTCCATTTGGGGAGCTTCTGTGAGTGAGGAATTCTAAGCAGAATTTGGGGGGGTTAGGTGTGGGTAGCAAATTAGTAGAAGTCACAAGGATTGTCTATATGGCCTTCTTGGCTGTAAGTTTCCCACGTCTGTGATAAGGATGTTTCTCCCCCTCCGGGTACAAGGAGGGCGCCTCTACACGGGAGATTCATTTCTTGCTTTCTGGAGACAAAGGGGAGGGGGTCACAGTGTTCTTTTGCATTGGCTGTTTCCTTAGAACTTTTATTTAGAATAATGAATATGCAAAGTGACACATTTTGGGGTGTCTGCCCTTTGCTCCCTGTATCTCAAACTTTTGTCAATTATTTCTCAGTAAAAGTGGAAAAAAATAAATGTTAACTAAATGAAAAAAAAAATTAAGCCATTTGGGTTTGAGGATTATTTGCCATGCAGTACAGCCAGGCCTGTGCTGACGAACGTAATGTTTTATGTTTGTCTAATTTATAATGTCCTTTTCCCCATAATGATGTAAACGCCACAGTGAAGGAAATGTCCTCCATCTTCAGCGCCTAAACAGTTCGTGTCATGTAGATGCTTCTCAAAACTACATAGTTGGGTGAAAACTGAAGAAATGTCTTCTGGTCTACCAGTTGTGTATCCTGAAGAAATCCTCACACAGCTAATTAGAAAGGCATACAAGAGAGCTTATGGCAAATTGTCATTGAGAAACAAAAACTCATAAGCAAAACTGAAAACAACTACAAAATCAATCATTTCCTCAATAGATAAATCATTGTGTTATTTTCTCACAAGGGAGGAGCATGAAATAAGAATTTGCAAAAAAGAATGGACTACTGTTTTCAGTAGCATGCTGGGATCTCAGGAATCCAGTATCAAGTGGGAAAAACAAGTCAAAGAAAAATTTATGAAGTCTGCTGCCATGTATTTAAATTTTTTAAAAAAATGACAAAGATGAAATGACACAATGTTGAAGTTAAAATGCATGTGTAAAAAAATCATACCCAAACTCCAGTTCATTATAAACACAGATGGAGACACATAGATGGGATGGGAAATGCTCAGCAATGATTAGGGTCTCTTTCTTAAACTGGATAGTGACTACATGTTTAACCGCTATCTCTTTTAGTTTTCTCTGCACCTTATAAATATATTTATGCAATTCCTTTCATGTGTAAAATGTTTAACACATAAGCGCAAGCAAAATTGAAAAAAACCAAGAGAAGGGTCAAGGTGAGTTATGTTCTTGAGGAGGAACACGGAAGCAGGGCATTGAAATGGAGTGTGCTAGCATGCTCTTCAGCTGTGGGGCACCCCTCCACTGTGCTGTGTCTCCCTCGATTATCACCCTGACCTGCCTGCCTGCTAAGGTTGAGGTGAGAACAAATCTGGAAACTGCAAATGCAACCTGCTTTGTGTCTAGTGTTTCCTCTGAGCCAGACATTGGGCCAGGCATTTGATCCATTATAATCCATAATCTTCTCGCCTATATCAAGGCCATGTGACCATCTCCATTTTAATTAGGACCTTGAAGATCAAAAGTGTTAAGACATTATTTCAAGGTGGGGTGCCTGGGTGGCTCCGTCATTAAGCATCTGCCTTCAGCTCAGGTCCTGATCCCAGGATCCTGAGATCACTCAGCGGGAAGCCTGCTTCTTCCTCCCCCACTCCCTCTGCTTGTGTTCCCTCTCTTGCTGTCTTTCTCTGTCAAACAAATAAATAAAAATCTGAAGAAGAAGGAGAAGAATAAGAATAAGAAGGAGAAGAAGGAGAAGGAGCAGGAGAAGAAAAAGAAATCATTTCAAGGTCACTAAACTGGTAAGTGGAGGGGCTGGGATTAAGACCTCTGTCTGTTAACAATGTTAGAGTTTGTTCCATTCTGGCAAGTGCTTGTAAAGCCCACGGGAAAGTATTCTGTGAATTTTGATGTATTTGATGTAAATTATCAAAAAGATTTCTATAATTTTCTCTACTCTGGCCATCTCATACCATAGGTGGGGCTTGAAATTAGCCTGCCACTTAGTTTGAAAGGCTCATTGCTTTGATAATGAGACAATTTCTTCAGAGTGGTGCGTACAGTCTTTTCCGTGATGATGGTGGTTTCTGCTATGTAGCCTGCCCATGGTAACCAGAGAAGAACCGTGATCTTACCCTTCTCACCAACATCGATTAATTGTGCTATTGCACTTTTCAAATGAAGGGCTCAGTAAATGCCATCACTTGTGCAGATAGCTAAATAGCAAATACCCCTCTGCACTATATCCTCAT
>NW_023181469.1:0-1079 GCF_002007445.2 Ailuropoda melanoleuca | reverse complement strand
TCCCCAAACCAGGCAAAGACCCCCTCAAAAAGGAAAATTACAGACCGATTTCCCTAATGAATATGGACGCCTAAATCTTCAACAAGATCCTTGCTAATAGAAANTCCTTGCTAATAGAATCCAACAGTACATTAAAAGGATTATCCATCATGACCAAGTGGGATTCATACCTGGGATGCAAGCATGGTTCAACACTCGCAAATCAATCAATGTGATACATCATATCAACAAGAAAAGACTCAAGAACCATATGATCCTCTCAATTGATGCAGAAAAAGCATTTGACAAAATACAGCATCCTTTCCTGATTAAAACCCTTCAGAGTGTAGGAATAGAGGGTACATTTCTCAATCTCATAAAAGCCATCTATGAAAAGCCTACTGCAAGCATTATTCTCAATGGGGAAAAGCTGGAAGCCTTTCCCTTAAGATCAGGAACACGACAAGGATGCCCACTCTCGCCACTATTATTCAACATAGTACTAGAAGTCCTTGCAACAGCAATCAGAAAACAGAAAGGGATAAGATAAATATTTTCCAAATCGGCAAAGAAGAAGTCAAAATGTCTCTCTTTGCAGATTNCTTGACAGTTAAAGCCTGTGTGCTATCTTGGGTCAATTTCATTTAGACTTTCCCTTGTGGAAATTGGTCAGCCAGTGTAAGAGCAGAGGAAAAGTTGCTGTAGGTTAAAATATCCTTTTTGGTTTATCTCCGCATTTCTGTTTGGGCTCAATAGAAAAAGAAAAAAGAGGACAGCTCTGGAAAAGTAGAAAAGGGGAAAGAAGCAAGCTGTTTAGAAATAAAACTTAACCAGAGACGTAAAGGACCTATATTCTAGAAACTATAAATCACTCTTGAAAGACATTGAGGAAGACATAAAAAGATGGAAAAATATTCCATGCTCATGGATTGGAAGAATTAACATGGTTAAAATGTCCATGCTACCCAGAGCAATCTACACTTTCAGTGCTATCCTGATCAAAATACTGAGGACAATTTTCAAAGAACCGGAACAAATAGTCCTTAAATTTGTATGGAACCAGAAAAGGCCCCGAATCCCCAAGGAACTGTTGAAAAGGA
>NW_023181468.1:0-707 GCF_002007445.2 Ailuropoda melanoleuca | reverse complement strand
GAGGGCACGTATTGCATGGTGCACTGGGTGTTATACGCAACTAATGAAGCATCAAAGTTTACATCGGAATCCGGGGATGTACTGTATGGTGATTAACATAATATAATAAAATAAAATTTAAAAAAAAATGAAATTTCCAAAAAAATGAAGCAGATGCAGACCTTCTGAATAATTACTCCAAACACTCACCTTCTATATAAGTTCCTTGTGTATATCAATATTTCTGTCCTCATTACCACCTGACATTTATTATATAATCAGGTNCAGGTAATAAGGGCAATATGTCCTACATAAATGAAATTCATATAAAACTAGATATCATTTCTTTAATATAAAAATGTAAATGAATTTTTATGAAAATATTTATCCTTTATTCACTGAATTTTGAGTATATCATAGGCCCTATATAAAAATATCTAATTCTTCCAAACCTTGAAACCTTGGTTTTTTCTATTCCATTTTTAGTAGGGCTTTAGGATCTCAACCAAAGACATGTATATCAGAGATCATAGTCTAAGGCTGTCACCACTGGTTCCATGTGGCCATTGAATATTTGAAATGTGGCTAGGAAAACTGAAGAACTGAATTTTAAGTTTTATTCAATTGTAATTAACTTCAATTAAAAATGGATAATCAATTCAAGTATTAGAAACTTAAAGTGTGCTTGGAACAATTTTGGTATGTGAGTCTACTTTTTTAACTTTCTT
>NW_023181467.1:0-1610 GCF_002007445.2 Ailuropoda melanoleuca | reverse complement strand
TTCCAATCCATGAACACAGAATATCTTTCCGTTTCTTTGTGTCATCTTCAGTATCTTTCATTAGCATTTTACAGTTTTCACAGTACAGATCTTTTACCTCTATGGTTAGGTTTATTCTTAGGTATCTTATTGTTTTTGGTGTAATTGTAAATGGGATTGATTCCTTGATTTCTCTTTCTGTTGTTTCATTTGTGCACAGAAATGCAACAGATTTCTGTACATTTATTTTGTATCCTGTGACTTTACTTAATTTGTGTAGCATTCTAACAGTTTTTCGGTGGAGTGTTTGGAGTTCTGTATGTAGAGTATCATGTCATCTGCAAGGAGTGAAAGTTTGACTTCTTCCTTGTTGATTTAGATGCTTTTTATTTCTTTGTGTTGTTTGATTGCTTTGGCTAGGACTTCCAGTACTATGTTAAATAACAGTGGTGAGAGTAGACATCCTTGTCTTGTTCCTAACCAGAAAGGAGGAAAAGCTCTCATTGAGGATGATATTAGCAGTAGGTTTTTGATATATGGCCTTTATGATGTTGAGGTATGTTTCCTCTAAACCCACTTTGTTGATGGTTTTTATCATGAATGGATGTTGTACTTTGTCAAATGCTTTTTTCTATCTATTGAGATCATATGTTTCTTATCCTTTCTTTTATTAATGTGGTATATATCACATTGAATGATTGGTGAATATTGAACCACCCCTGAAGCCCAGGAATAAATCCCACTTGATCATGCTGAATGATTCTTTTAATGTATTGTTGGATTTGATTTGCTAGCATTTTATTTAGAATTTTTCCATCCATGTTCATCAGGGATATTGGCCTGTAGCTCCCTTTTCTAATGGAGTCTTTATCTAGTTTTTGTATCGGGGTAATGCTGGCCTCATAGAATGAATTTGGAATTTTTCCTTCCCTTTCTAGTTTTTGGAATAGTTTGAGAACAATGGGTGTTAACTCTTTAAATGTTTGGTAGAATTCACCTGCGAAACCATCTGGTCCTAGACTTTGTTTGTTGGGAGATTTTGATTACTGATTAAATTTCTTTGCTGGTTATGGGTCTGTTCAAGTTTTCTCTTTTTTCCTGTTTCAGTTTTGGTAGTTTACGTGTTTCTAGGAATTTATTCATTTCTTCCAGGTTGTCCAATTTGTTGGCATATAGTTCTTCCTAATTGTTTGTATTTCTGTGGTATTGGTTGCTTTTCTCCTCCCTTATTTGTGATTTTATTTATTTGGGTTCTTTCTTTTTGATAAGTTTGGCTAGAGGTTTATCAATTTCATTAGTCTTTGCAAAGAACCAGCTCCTGGTTTCATTGAACTGTTTTTTGGGTTTTTTTGTTTGTTTGTTTGGTTGGTTTTTTTTAGTTTCTATTTTATTTCTGCTCTAATCTTTATTATTTCCTTCCTTCTTCTGGCTTCAGGCTTTGTTTTTTGTTATTTTTCTGGCTCCTTTATGTGTAAGTTTAGGTTGTTTATTTGAGATTTTTCTTGCTTCTTGTGGTAGGCCTGTATTGCTCAATACTTCCCTCTTAGGACGCTTTTGCTTCAACCCAAAGGTTTTGGACTATTGTGTTTTCATTTTTATTTGTTTCTATGCATTTTTAAAAATTTCTTCTT
>NW_023181466.1:0-1010 GCF_002007445.2 Ailuropoda melanoleuca | reverse complement strand
TACAGACCTGGTGGTGCTGATGGCGTTCAGGTGGTTTACAAGCCCTTAACACTAAGAAAAAGCAGAGATGAGCTTTTTTGAATGGGAATCCAGTGCACGCCCGGCTCAGCTCTGGCTGACGCTCGCTCCTAACGTGGAGGCAGGGACCGCGGGCTCAGTGCCGGGCATCCTGGGCCCAGGGCAGGGGCTGGTGTCTGCGTGATTCCCGCGGAGAGCTCTCCTGCTGGGCTAGAGCTGGGTGGAGCAGAGGTCAAGCTGCTGAGGTTCCCGGCTGGACTCAGCTTCTGGAGGGGCACCTCCCTACTACTCTGGCTCTAGGTGCAGTGGCACTTGCCGGTAGGCGTCCCAGTCAGTGGGGAGTAGCAGATCGGGTCACGCCGGTGCCCAGGGCTTGCTGGACTTCAGAACTGAGGGCGTCCACAGGTGTAAGTCAGTCCCAGTGACAAGAACAGAGGTTCCTTTAAAAGGGAGGCCCCCCCCCAGACTGCCAACAGGCTTGGGGAGGCGGCCATCATCACTNGCCGTCATCACCGACAGCAGTGAAATGACCCAAAATATTTAGGATGTTTCTGGACCCGAAGCCCCTATTCTATGTGTTCTTATTGAAGCCTTTAAACAATTATAAAATATGGCACATACAAAAGCAGAATAATATAATTAATCTCTATGTACTCCTTACCCGGCTTAGACACATCTTGGTATTTTCCTATATTTGCATCAGCTCTTTTGTTCTTTAAGAAATGAGGCATTAAGAGGCACCTGGGTGGCTGGGTCTGTTAAGCCTCTGCTTTCTGCTTGGGTCATGATCTCAGGGCCCTGGAATCAAGCCCCACATTGGGCTCTCTGCTCAGTGGGGAGCCTGCTTCTCCCTCTCTCTTTGCAACTCCCCCTGCTTGTGTGCTCTCTCTCTTTCCGTCGAACAAATAAATAAATAATCTTAAAAAAAAAAAAGAAGAAGGCGTTAAGTATACACTTGAGTGTCTCTGTGTAACCTCCCTAATTCCATTCTT
>NW_023181465.1:771-909 GCF_002007445.2 Ailuropoda melanoleuca | reverse complement strand
TGACGGACGTGTTTTGGGACTTTTCGTTCCATTGCCGCCAGCAGTTTTGACAGGATATCCCCAGGGAGCAAACATTCCGTTGGAAGCAGGTTTTGGCGAATTGTCTTTCTCAGTGCTGTGTTCGTCGTGTTTCACTCA
>NW_023181465.1:325-613 GCF_002007445.2 Ailuropoda melanoleuca | reverse complement strand
GGGGTCCCCAGTGAAAAGGCTGCTGTTCGCTGGAGGTGTTTTCCTGGACGCTCTGCTTTATTACCAATGAGAAGGGCGCTGAGTCCTCGAAAATCCGGAACCTTTTCATTCATGCTCCCTTACTCAGAGAGATGATGATCGTTGATATTTCCCTGGACTGTGTGGTGCCTCAGAGACCACTATGGGGCACACTCGTCAGGATTTCGCGACCACTTTCGCTCAATTGTCCCTATTTACGAAGGGTGAAAATAGTGCTAAGACGCTCCCTGTACGGTGTTGTCTCTGACG
>NW_023181465.1:0-225 GCF_002007445.2 Ailuropoda melanoleuca | reverse complement strand
TTTCTTTGGAAGCGGGTTTTGGCCGAATTCTCTTTCTGAGTGCTGTGTTCGTCGTGTTTCACTCACGGTACCAAAGCTCCTTGATTCCTGTTCCAGCTTCCATAAGGCCATCGTGACTTCAAGGGCTTTCCCCTCACACTTTCTCTCTTGGTTTTAAGGGCTGGATCCTCCCCAGGGCCCTACACCCAATGTGCAATCGGGGTCCCCAGTGAAAAGGCTGCTGTT
>NW_023181464.1:0-1960 GCF_002007445.2 Ailuropoda melanoleuca | reverse complement strand
GATGAGTTCACAACAGGGATCCCTGGGGTCACCCCCTCCCCACTCCTCGATATCCCCCCACTCTGCCACCCACAGGTGTCACAGAGACTTCGCTCACCAGCAGGGCCTCAAGCTCATCTTCTCCTGTTGACTGAAATTTCTCAATCCTATCCCTGTCTCCCTTGAGAATCTTCCNCGGAATTAACACGGATATGATCAAGATGAACATGAAAATGCCCTCACTACGCAAAGAGAGGTTCAAAGTGATTCCAGCGTGAAACCAGATACCTTGACCTTTAGTAGCATAACAATAGTCATGTGAACTAGTTTCCCTTCTAGTTAACAAAGAAGAAACAAAGTGAATGCTATGCTAGTTTAGGTGGGTTTCTTAGAATTGAGCTACGACTGTTTATTATCATTAATACTAAAATGTATGGTGTAGTTCTTATTTATATTTATAGTCTCTTTCCATCAAAAATATAGATAATTTATATTTTAATGAATTAAAAACCTAGAAATAAGAGANGTGTCACAGAGACTTCGCTCACCAGCAGGGCCTCAAGCTCATCTTCTCCTGTAGACTGAAATTTCTCAATCCTATCCCTGTCTCCCTTGAGAATCTTCAGATGGTTTAAAATTTTACCCTACGGAATTAACACGGATATGATCAAGATGAACATGAAAATGCCCTCACTACGCAAAGAGAGGTTCAAAGTGATTCCAGCGTGAAACCAGATACCTTGACCTTTAGTAGCATAACAATAGTCATGTGAACTAGTTTCCCTTCTAGTTAACAAAGAAGAAACAAAGTGAATGCTATGCTAGTTGAGGTGGGTTTCTTAGAATTGAGATACGACTGTTTATTATCATTAATACTAAAATGTATGGTGTAGTTCTTATTTATATTTATAGTCTCTTTCCATCAAAAATATAGATAATTTATATTTTAATGAATTAAAAACCTAGAAATAAGAGAAAATCAAAACAAAAAAAGGAAGGAAAGCATATATAATAACTCCAGACTGAGAGAATGACTAAGTTTGTTTTTTTTTCAAAGATTTTATTCATTTATTTGAGAGAGAGAGAATGAGAGAGAGAGCACAAGACGGGGGAGGGTCAGAAGGAGAAGCAGACTTTCCCCTGAGCAGGGAGCCTGATGTGAGGCTCAATCCTGGGTTCTGAGCCAAAGGCAGCCGCCCAACTNAAAGGCAGCCGCCCAACCGACTGAGCCACCCAGGTGCCCCAAGAGAATGACTAAGTTAGTTTTAAGAGTCCTGTCAGTCACAGAGAAAAAAGAAACAATTAATTGTTTAATTCTTCCTTAGCAGACAGAAGGAAACATACTAGCACCTCAGAGGAAATAATATCTTCCCGCAGATTAAGCTCTGAACAAAATTTATACAAGGGGGTGGGGGATGGGCTAGGCCAGTGATGGTGATTTAAGGAGGGCATGTATTGCATGGAGCACTGGGTGTTATATGCAAACAATGAATCATGGAACACGACATCAAAAACTAAGGATGTACTGTATGGTGACATAACATAATAAAAATTTTTTTAAATACATTTAAAAAATAATAAAGAACAGGGGAAAAAATTTATACGGGACAAAATAGCCTCAGAACTATTTTANTATTTTGACAGCTATGTGCCTGAGTACACACGATTTGAAGCTGGACACCAGGGGGCTGTCGAGAGTGCTGGGGTCCTAAGCTGCTACTGGAGACCTGATTCAAATGACTCAAAAGACAATCACGGCAACAGGATAGACTTACTATTACAAAAAGATATGGGAGCAAATCAGTTCTACTACCAAAATTCAAAGGGTAACACTTTACAAGAACTTTCACCTCACACTTTTCACCTTATACCTCACAGGTACCTTGTTTGGATGGCTACTATTTAAAAAACAAAATATAACAATTCTTGATGACAATGTGAAGAAAAGGGAACCCTGTTGCCCTCCTGGTGGAAATGTTGC
>NW_023181463.1:0-1275 GCF_002007445.2 Ailuropoda melanoleuca | reverse complement strand
TGCAGGGGACTCCTGTCGTCCGGGAGAGAGAGCAAAGGCCCTGGGCCTGGACAGGTGTGTGTGTGCTCGGCTCATGTGCACACTCTAATAAATAAATCTTTAAAAAATAAATAAAAGGCAGTTTGAAAAAAAAATGGTGTCCCCAGCAACTCTGAAACATAGCAAAAATTCCCTGCGTTGCTTCCTACTCAGCCCCTAGTATTNCTACTCAGTCCCTAGTATCGGCTGGGTCTGTGTGGTGAGGATTAGGGAATTACATGCTACACGCCCAGATCAAATGAAGGAATGCTGGCAAGCTGCATGAATCATCTGTGTTACGGTTTCTTCATTATGAAATAAAGATAATTATAATGCCTTATCAACTGATATCATAGATACCACAGTGTTTTATAAAAAGATCTATGTAAATGCAACGTTCTTATTGTCTAAAAGAACAAAAAACATTAAATCCGTATATCAAATTAAGGCAAGTTTAGCCCATTCCAGTAACCCCCACACCCCCTCCAGGCACTCAAGGGGAGAGAGAGGGGAAGCAACCAGACTTGCCTGAACATAGAGCTTGACCCTGGGTCATTCTATTCCAGCACTTCATCCAGACAACAGCCTAAGCAAGCAGATATGATCTGAGCTCACAGTGTTACTGAGAACCAAGCCTGGGATTCTAAAGCCCATGGTGACACGGAATAAAATGATTCAAAAATCATTTTCCCGGGGCACCTGGGTGGCACAGCGGTTAAGCACCTGCCTTTGGCTCAAGGCGTGATCCCGGCGTTCTGGGATCGAGCCCCACATCAGGCTCCTCTGCTATGAGCCTGCTTCTTCCTCTCCCACTCGCCCTGCTTGTGTTCCCTCTCTCGCTGGCTGTCTCTATCTCTGTCAAATAAATAAATAAAATCTTTTAAAAAAAATCATTTTCCCAAACTATTCAAAATATCACACTTAATATAAAAAATTAGTCTGTATTTGACCGTCAGTAGGCCCAGTTCCCATAGTGTGGTCAGAGCTCTCCTGGTCTCTCTAGTGCAGGGGCTTCTCCCAAAAGGCACCCATAGGTACCCATAAAAGCAGAGATGACGTCACTGTCTCACAGACTGTTCTAGTGGGACACTCTAATGGGACTATTCTAATGGGACACTAAATCTGGTCTCTAATATTTTTTAAAGATTTATTTATTTGAGAGAGTGCGCACTCATGCGCGTGAGTTGGGGAGGGGCAGAGGGAGAGAGAGAATCTCAAGCAGACTCCCTGCTGCTCATGGAGCCTGTTAAGGGGCTT
>NW_023181462.1:0-859 GCF_002007445.2 Ailuropoda melanoleuca | reverse complement strand
AAAAATTTATTTATTTATTTATTTATTTATTTATTTATTTATTTATTATTTCTGGTTCCTGGCACAGGACTCCTAAAATCCTTGCAGTTTCTTGAGGGATAGGAGAGCCTTTTGTTAGTCATAAAATCTCCAACAGATCTCTCCAGAGTTTAGGCTAAAGAACTGAGATAGGGCGGGGCCCAGAAACAGCATCACAGTGGGGCTGGTCACCAGAAGGACCAAACTGGGAGTCAAGGATTGAAAATTTCAGCCCCAGGCACTGGCCATCTGTGAGGGGAGGGGGCTGAAGATTGGGTTATAAAAAGTCTTGAGCAAGAGGTTGGTGAACACATTAATATTCTGGAAAAGTGATTTCCCCCCAGAGAGGGCGTGGAAGCTCTCCACCACTCCCCACCCCCTTTAGACCTTCCTTGCTATATGCATCTCTTCCATTGGGCATTTCCTGAGTTGTATTCTTTATAATAAACTGGTCGATGTAAGTAACATTCTTTCCCGACTTCTGAGTCGATCTTTTTTTCCCCTTCATTCACATAACTTTTATTACAGTGTATTTATAATTGTTTTTTTTTCGTTTTTTAAAATTTAAATTCAGTTAGGCNTTAGGCAGCATATAGTACATCGTTAGTTTCAGATGTAGTGTTCAATAATATATCATTTGCGTATACCCCCCAGTGCTCATCGCATCACGTGCCCCCCTTAATGCCCATCACCCATTTACCTCATCCCCCCACCCACCTCTCCTCCAGCAACCCTCAGTTTGTTTCATATACTTAAATGTCTCTCATGGCTTTTCTCCCTCTCTGATGACCTCCAGTTCAGTTTTCCCTCCCTTCCCCTATGATCCTCTGCACTGTTTCTT
>NW_023181461.1:0-970 GCF_002007445.2 Ailuropoda melanoleuca | reverse complement strand
TATACATGCTTTTTTGGTCTCCTGAATGTAGACCCACAGCACCACATTCTATTACTTACATAAAATGTCATTAAGTCTACCCTTAAGAGGGGAACATTTTACTTTAANCCTACCTCCAAATATATTCCCAAGAATTAATTATATAATAAAATAGAAGATTACCTGTTTACCCTAATGATCACATTACAATGTTGCAAAAGAAACATTTTTGGATACCAAAATAATTATATCAATTTAAAGATGGAGTACTGAATTAACACAAATCGTAAACTGATTTTTGTTTGATGTGCATGCGTACACACACAAAAAATTAAGGGCATATACATGCTTTTTTGGTCTCCTGAATGTAGACCCACAGCACCACATTCTATTACTTACATAAAATGTCATTAAGTCTACCCTTAAGAGGGGAACATTTTACTTTAACATAATTGTGTTTTTCCAACACCCGGTACGCCACAAATTTCTGTTGTTTTGGTTAAGGGTATTCCACCCCCAAGAATATTATCTAGTGCTTAACAGAAGGTAATTATGAAGCTTTGGGTATGCTCCTGCTCAAGAAGTTCCAGTGCTGTACACCTCTTGCCTAACTCAGCTGTAGCAGCAGATCTTGGTTTATTTGTGAGACATTCTCTTCTTATAATTTGCAGTTTCTAAGGCTTCCTCTTTAGATAACCCAACTTCTGAAAGTAAAAGAAGGAAAAAAACAAAACAAAACCAAAATCCTAATTTTAGAAATTTAAGTCTTAACATGCTATTGGGTTGTCTTCATTTTTTTTTTTTTTGAAGATTTTATTTANGCGGAGGAGCCTGATGTGGGGCTCGATCCCATAACGCTGGGATCACACCCTGAGCCGAAGGCAGACGCTCAACCGCTATGCCACCCAGGCGCCCCAGGCTGTCTTCATTAATTTTAATTTTTAGATAACAAGAGTGATGTCAAGAGTAAAGAAACATAAAATATAACATT
>NW_023181460.1:1186-1264 GCF_002007445.2 Ailuropoda melanoleuca | reverse complement strand
TCCAGTGCTGTCCATGTTGCAGCAAATGTTGAGAACTCGTTCTTTTTGATAGCTGAATAATATTCCATTGTGTATATA
>NW_023181460.1:407-957 GCF_002007445.2 Ailuropoda melanoleuca | reverse complement strand
TTATGTTAGTCACCATACAGTACATCCCTGGTTTTTGATGTAAAGTTCGATGATTCATTAGTTGCGTATAACACCCAGTGCACCATGTAATATGTGCTCTCCTTACTACCCATCACCAGCCTATCCTATTCGCCCACCCCCCTCCCCTCCAAAGCCCTCAAAGACAGCATGGTACTGGCACAAAAACAGACACATAGACCAATGGAACAGAATAGAGAACCCAGAAATGGACCCTTGGCTCTTTGGGCAACTAATTTTTGACAAAGCAGAAAAAAAAATCTAGTGGAAAAAAGACAGTCTCTTCAATAAATGGCGCTGGGATAATTGGACAGCAACATTCAAAAGAATGAAACTTGACCACTCTCTCACATCATACACAAAGATAAACTCTAAATGGATGAAAGACCTCGATGTGAGACAGGAATCCATCAAAATCTTAGAGGAGAGCATAGATAGCAACCTCTATGACATCAGCCACAGCAACTTTTTCATGACACATCTCCAAAGGCAAGAGAAACAAAAGACAAAATGAACTTGTGGGACTTCATCA
>NW_023181460.1:0-171 GCF_002007445.2 Ailuropoda melanoleuca | reverse complement strand
ATACAAATGGCTAACAGACACATGAAAAAATGTTCAAAATCATTAGCCATCAGGGAAATTCAAATCAAAACCACACCAAGATACCACCTTACACCAGTAGGAATGGCAAAAATTGACAAGGCAAGAAACAATTGTTGGAGAGGATGTGGAGAAAGGGAATCCCTCCTACAC
>NW_023181459.1:0-9823 GCF_002007445.2 Ailuropoda melanoleuca | reverse complement strand
TGGCTAATGTTTCCTGAGCTCTTACTATGTGGGCCCTGGGAACACTTACATACATCAGCCTGTTTAAACTCCACAGCGACCACGAAAATAGACACCGCATGGCATGTGTTTGTATTCATATGTATTGAGTACCTCTTTAGTTGTAGGCACTTAGGGTTTCTAAGTAAATAAAATAGCAAAAAGCTTTACCCATTGTTTTGGATAAAGAAACTGAGATTTACAAGGTCATGAAATATTAAGGTCATGGAGCAAGTCACATTAAGCCAGATGAGTTTCAGATATGAAATACATATTGTTTATCAATCCACTTCAAGCATCCAAGCATTTGAGTTCTCTCTGAGCAAATGGGAGGATACATTGCCAGTAAGAGAAAAAAGAGAAAGTGGGGGAAATGCCAATTTGGGGTAAAAATAACCAACTGCCTCAAAGCCAGAAATATTATTAATTAATTATTCCCTCAACTTACTTGTTTTTCTCAAACTTTTACTGGTACCTACTCTAGCCTGGGCACTGTTATAGACCCTAGAGATATGTAGGTGAGTAAGATGTGGTGTTTGACCTTCAAGACTCACAGTCTTGCTGGCTGTGGGGTTGGTGTGAAAACTCAAACAGATGATGTCAATTCAACAAAGAAAGTACAATGCTGCTCATGTGCTCTGAAGTCAGAGGCATGGAAAGAAAGGATCTCTCTAGCTTGGGGGGTGGGGTACAGAATAAGGAGACAGTCTTGAATGCTTCAGAAGGAGTCAGTACTCAAAACACCAAATATCAAAAAATTAGGTGTATATACATTAAGGGGAAATTACTTTTAGAAATTGAAGGAGAAAAGGAAGCAAATCAATCTTATTAGGTAAGCACAGAAAACATCCAAAGGGATGTACAGACAGACAAAACTGGATTAAAAGCAAGAAATGAGGCATTTAACAGGTTTTTGTAAAAAAAAAAAAAATGATCGAGCTGGTATCCTGCGTCAGATCATGGAAGAGAAAGGTATTAATGGAAAAACTGGCAAAACTTAAGTTAATAGTAATGTACAAATGTCAAGTAGCCTCATGGGGGAGACTTCAAGGACATTAAGGTCACATCTTGAGCAATGTCAGATAACTTTTGTATCTCCTACAGTGCCTGATTTCATTGTAGTACATAACAGATATATACCACCAAGNGTACAAATGTCAAGTAGCCTCATGGGGGAGACTTCAAGGACATTAAGGTCACATCTTGAGCAATGTCAGATACCTTTTGTATCTCCTACAGTGCCTGATTTCATTGTAGTACATAATAGATATATACCACCAAGCTTTTTCTATCAAACCGTATTTTTCTATCAGACCGTACTTTTATCTATTTAATAAAAGATGCAGAAAGTTTCTACTTCATTTTTCGTGTAACTGTTATATATAGAATATAAACACTTCTATTACATATTTTAAACTCACCATTCTATGTGATATATTATCATTGAACTTTAGTTAAAACCAAAATGAGCATTGTAATGAGAAAAATTTACAGATNGAGGAGCCTGATGCGGGGCTCGATCCCAGAACGCTGGGATCACGCCCTGAGCCGAAGGCAGACGCTTAACCGCTGTGCCACCCAGGCGCCCCACACCAAGCTTTTTCTATCAGACCGTACTTTTATCTATTTAATAAAAGATGCAGAAAGTTTCTACTTCATTTTTCGTGTAACTGTTATATATAGAATATAAACACTTCTATTACATATTTTAAACTCACCATTCTATGTGATATATTATCATTGAACTTTAGTTAAAACCAAAATGAGCATTGTAATGAGAAAAATTTACAGATAAGTGATTTTGAAAACAGAATGAGTGGCTTACAAATTACTGGAAATAGCACAAACCAGAAGAATTCAATGAAAGGCAATAAATGATTCTGAGATGAAAGTTATAAACTACCGAAACCAGTGAGGGTCATTTGAATATCAAAAAGACAATGCATGAATCTATGATTCTGAACTAATGTAAGAAGAAAAAAATACTCTCCTAAAATTTACATCATTTAATGGAAAAAAAATTAAGAAGTAAATCAACCAGGAAGAATTTTGATAAGAAAAAAAATTGCTGAGCAATAGGCAGTAACCAAAACCATAATGATCGTTTTAAGTGGAAAATTACATTTATTGCTTTAATACATTCAGATTATAAAAATAAAAGCCAATAAAAAGTACTGGTCCTATCAGTAGAGGAACAAGATGATACAAAAACAAATGATACTAGCANTATCATTGAACTTTAGTTAAAACCAAAATGAGCATTGTAATGAGAAAAATTTACAGATAAGTGATTTTGAAAACAGAATGAGTGGCTTACAAATTACTGGAAATAGCACAAACCAGAAGAATTCAATGAAAGGCAATAAATGATTCTGAGATGAAAGTTATAAACTATCAAAACCAGTGAGGGTCATTTGAATACCAAAAAGACAATGCATGAATCTATGATTCTGAACTAATGTAAGAAGAAAAAAATACTCTCCTAAAATTTACATCATTTAATGGAAAAAAAATTAAGAATTAAATCAACCAGGAAGAATTTTGATAAGAAAAAAAATTGCTGAGCAATAGGCAGTAACCAAAACCATAATGATCGTTTTAAGTGGAAAATTTCATTTATTGCTTTAATACATTCAGATTATAAAAATAAAAGGCCAATAAAAAGTACTGGTCCTATCAGTAGAGGAACAAGATGATACAAAAACAAATGATACTAGCACAAATCTGAGGTTGCAATTTTACATGTTAAAATATGTTATGAACAGGTGGGCAATTTTTTTTTTTAAGTCTCCAGTATTGCAGTACACTATAATGACTTTGTACTAAAACCAGGCTTTTACTCTTAGGAAACCCTTCATCTCCTAGAGTGTAATAATAAGACTGGCAATATCAGTAATGCCAGTTGTTTCCAAAGGGAAACATAACCAGTGTTCCCATCCCGCGTGTCTTTTGTGATTGGACTTTACCATTCTCCCCATGAAGGCAGGAGTCTCCCCTCTCCCTTAATCTACTTAGGTCCTGTGACTTGCTTTGGCCAAGAAAATGGAGCAGACGCAGATGTGGTGCTGAATGGCTAACACACCAGAGGCTTAGGAAACTTTATAGCTTCTATTCTCACCCCTTTGGAGCTTCGTTGGTAGATACCATGATGATCTCTGTAGAAAATCCCAAAAAGTAAAACAACAAAAAACCAGCACCACCACCACCAACAACAAAAAACCAAAACACCAAAAAACCAAAAAACCAAAAAAACCCACAAATAGACAAACAAACAAACAAAAAAACCCAAAACAAAACCACNAACAAGATGATACAAAAACAAATGATACTAGCACAAATCTGAGGTTGCAATTTTACATGTTAAAATATGTGTTATGAATAGGTGGGCAATTTTTTTTTTAAGTCTCCAATATTGCAGTACACTATAATGACTTTGTACTAAAACCAGGCTTTTACTCTTAGGAAACCCTTCATCTCCTAGAGTGTAATAATAAGACTGGCAATATCAGTAATGCCAGTTGTTTCCAAAGGGAAACATAACCAGTGTTCCCATCCCGCGTGTCTTTTGTGATTGGACTTTACCATTCTCCCCATGAAGGCAGGAGTCTCCCCTCTCCCTTAATCTACTTAGGTCCTGTGACTTGCTTTGGCCAAGAAAATGGAGCAGACGCAGATGTGGTGCTGAATGGCTAACACACCAGAGGCTTAGGAAACTTTATAGCTTCTATTCTCACCCCTTTGGAGCTTCGTTGGTAGATACCATGATGATCTCTGTAGAAAATCCCAAAAAGTAAAACAACAAAAAACCAGCACCACCACCACCAACAACAAAAAACCAAAACACCAAAAAACCAAAAAACCAAAAAAACCCACAAATAGACAAACAAACAAACAAAAAAACCCAAAACAAAACCACATACACACAGAACCCCCCAAAATACTTCCTGGAACTAATAATAGACTAATTTTTGACGTGTATATAAGAATAAAAGAGAAAAGCATTGAGGGTTGTTTTAATTACAAAGTCTGTGGAAGGTTAGATGACTGGGCTTTGGGTTGATTAGGCGTAACACAGAAGGGAGAGAGAATCTCTTTGAGGGTACACAACGTGGAGGTAACTTCATATAGAAATGGGAAATACCATATTTATATAAAGGTAACAATATTTTTATAAAATGGAGGGAGAAATATAGGGCTAAATTATGGCTCATATTTATTTTTACACTGTGTCAGGCACAGTCCTAATGGCTGTATATGAATTATTTGTTATTCATCACAGAAAAATCATATGAGTTCCGAGTTGTTAGAATCATACTTTACAAATGGGGAAATTAAAGCTTAGAAAGTTAGGAGCTCAGAGATATCACACGCTTTATAACTAATGTAGCCCCAAATTCTAACTCCAAATTAGGGTTGAGACTTAACCCATGCTCTAGTGGACATTTAATTTTCAGTTTGTTTTTTTCAGGGTGGCCTCTGTTATGAGTGTGGGTGACACACAAAGAGAAAGACAGAGATATAGAGAGAGACAGAGATATCATGGAGAGGGATACTTAGCTTAGAGAAGGGGATGACAGCAAAGACAGAGACTAAAAATAGCCCCTCCCTTTGTTCCACTCCTCTGTGAGTCTAGGTATATGCACCTTGACATCACTGGAGGGGTCTTGGAATATCCGAATGTCACTAAGAGTAGCTTTCATTAGAAGAGCAGACAGCCACATTTCCTAGAGAATGAGAAGAATAATCAATTCATTTGGATTTTTAAGGTTTGTGAAGAAAAACTACTTAGTCCCAAAGAAGACTTCAGTGGAGGCAAGGGCTGGGGTTTTATATCTGGTTCTGGTCAAGCATTCAAGGAGCTGGCTAGCACCATGGCAGCTGGTTGTAAACTGGGGGAGTTATGTGCTAAGAATCACCACCATTGGAGTGCTGGGGTGAAGAATATCCAATTAATTAATAATAAAGGACTAGAGTTACCTTCTCTCAAAAGCCCAGGCTCTGAGAGAGGCTTCATCTTAGTGACAGCCTATCAGAGTGGGCAAGGCAAGCCTTCAGTGGCTTCCAGGGCAGGAATGGGAGCTATAGCTGTGGTATGATGGACAGCCTCCTTGCAGCTTGGGCTGGGACATACGGAGGTTCTTGCCTAATTGGGAGTGATGGGATAAGATGGACATTTGGAACTTCCTGTTAGTAAGATAAGAATGTGCGAGCATAGTTCACTAAGACGATAAAATTTAAATGAGGTGCTTAAATTCACATCCTAAGTTTTGTGGAGCAGGTTTTATCTGTTTTATTATGAAATAAAGCCATGGAAGTATATTCCTTAATCACAATGTGTCTATAAGCCTGTATAAGTAGGGCGGAAGATTTTAACATTTCCTTTGCCAGACTTCAACACCTAGAAGTGTGAGTTTTGTTTTATCCTTTGTGTTCCAATTCTAGGAATACCTCTGGCCCTATTTTTCATGGATATAGTGATATTGTCCATGAAAGAGACTGGTATGAGTTGGTATCCACATGTCAGCATTTAGTTTTTTCTGCAGGCTACTTTTCCCACAACTGATATTCAAAGAAGGGGATTTTCCCAAGAACTGTCTTACTGGAGATTTGAAAAACACTGGGCAAAGCAGCATGTGACTAGTTCTGTTTCCTTACTACATGTTACCTTTGGACAAGTAGAAGGTCTGTAATTTCTAGTCCCTCAGAAGGAATGGTCTAGCAGCATCTAGTTCTTCCTAAAATATTACATATCCTTTTTAAAAAAGACAAAACTACATTGAACAAATGCATACACTAAAGCATAGAAAGAAAGAGTTCCTTTATATCTATTCCTTTAAGGGCATGTTGCAGACTGAATTGTCTTTGAAGCAAACATGAATATATGCTCTTGTAAAATTTACAAAATTTGATTGTGCTTCAGGAAGTTTGAAAGACAAGAACTCCTGAAAAGCTACTCATTCCCTTTGTGTCCTTGGGAGCTAAGAAAAAGGATATGAGAAATAGTTATGTTAGAACAGAGCTGCAAAGTTGCTTTGCAAAATCTTGTAATTCTGGTATTAGTGTCTAAAGGAAAAGGCTGGAATGATTTGTAATAAAGGACACTGATTTTTCTTAAACTCTTTTATATAGCCATTTCTAAGGTGGGAGGAGATAACCTGACCTTTACATCTATCGCCAGTGTTTACACTTACAGTATGAGCCATATAACACTGCTGCTCTAGAAGGGGTCTTTGACTATCTACAGGCGGGTCCAAAACCAAAATGACCAAAAATTTGCTATGTTTTAAAGCACATTTTCCATAGACAATGTTAATATCCCCTTAAAAGCACAAATAAAATCCTAAGAAAACACGGATTTGTTTTTGGCATGTGATTAGTTACAATGATTGATACTATAACTGAATTATATTGAATTAATGTACCTCTTAGTATTTCCTGAAAATTATTTAATCCTTGATCTACAATAAGAGAGGATAAAGACTGAGTGAACAAGCCTGAAGTTTAACAGGTTTCTTTTTAGGTTGATATGAAAACTACAACAAAACTGCTAGGTCACAGTAATTGGAACATGCTAATGGAAAATATGGGTTAGCAAAGATATATGCTTACTCTCTTTCTTCAGTATACCTTTATTTGGCCTCAATAACATAATTTCAAGATGCTGATAACAAAGCTACTACGTTATCAATGTGGTTGGTACAAAAGTGTTCTTGTAGCTGTTGGCCTAAATTTGTAAACCATAGGTATCATTAACCCTTATACTTAGCTTTTTCTGTATCTTTCAAAATATACCCTCAAGAAAATGTCATCATATAGATTTACTTGATGTTTATAGAATACCCAGTAACAGAAAAATACACTCTTTTAAGAACACATGGGACATTCACCACACAGACCATATTCTGAGTCATAAAACACATTTTAACAAATTTAAAATAATTAAAATCATACAGTGTAAATTCTCCAAAGATTAAAAAAAATTTAAACCAGGAATTGTTCACTAAAATATGTCTGAAAAATCCATAAGTTTTGAAAATGAAAAAAAACCCACAGATTTTGAAATAAACCATGGATCAAAGGGGTTGTCACAATGAAATTATAATTATAAATCTATAAATTTAAAATATTCAAATACTGAGAAAATAAGTGAAAACCAAAACCATCATTCTTGTAATAATGATGAACTCCTAGTCAGACAAATCAGAGGGAGAGAGAAAGAGGAAGGGAGAAGTTGGGGGGAGTGGGGAAGAGAGAGCAAATTATCAGTATCAGGAATGAAAGAGTGAATATCTTGAAGCACCTACCTACTGCCATTAAAATGCTAATAAAAGAATGTTATTTACAAAGCTGTCATTAAACGTAACAACTTAGTTGAAACTGACACATATACAAAGATGTAAACTATTAAGTTCACTTAGGAAGAAATAGGTAGTCTAAAAGTCCTATACCTACTAAAGAAATGGAATTTACAGTTGAAAGTCCTTTTGAAGAAGTAAATTTTGGGCCCAATGGCATCACTGGTGAATTCTTTGAAACACTGAAGAAAGAACGAATATCACTTCTATACAAATCTTGAAAACAGAAAAGGAAGAAACCATTTCCAATTCATTTTATGAGGCCAATACTACCCTACAGCAAAACTTGAGAAATTATATAAAAATATACACCAATATACTTTGTGAATATGGCACAAAATCCTTACAGATATTAATAAGTCCTACTGAGCAATATATGAAAAAAATTGCATATCATACCAAGTGGAGTTTATTCCAGGAATAGAGTTGATTTAATATTCAAGAATCAATCAATGTGATTCACTGTATCAATAATCTGAAAAGAAAAACCTTATGACCATCTCAATTCACATAGAAAAATCATATGGAAAAATTCAACATTCACTCACAATAAAAATTCCTAGCAACTAGAATTAAGAGGAAACTTCCTCAACTTGATAAATATCATAGTATCTATAAGCCTACAACTAACATTATATTTAATAGTTAAAGACTGAGTACTTTCCCCCCAAGATTGGGAGTAAGGAAAGGAGGTTTCATACCATGCTCACCTAAAGATCCTAACCAATGCAATAAAACAAGCAAAAATGAATGCAGATTAGATAGGAAAAAATAAAACTATCTTTATAGTGGTCTAAGTAGAAAATCCCAAATAATTTGCCAAAAAACAGTTACAAGTAGTAAGTGTGTTTTGCAAGGTCACAGGATACAAAAATAATTGTAATTCTTTACATTAAGTGAATAATTAGGAACTAATTTTTTAAAAAACAGTATCATTTAAAATAGCAACAAAAATGAGACAGAGCTAACAAAATATGTGCAAAATATATATGCTTAAAAAATACTAAACACTAAAGAGATAGATAAAAAGATCTAAACAAGTAGCACGATGTAACATATTCACGGATTAGAAGACTTGTTAGAATGTCAACCCTTCTTCAAACTGAAGAAGTATACATTCAATGCAATCTCAAAAATAATTCCAATAGTTTTTGGTAGAATCTGGCAACTGATTCTAAACTTTATAAGGAAAAACAAAGGACCTAGGATGGGCAGAACATCTCTGAGAAACAGAAACAAAGGAGGGGGATTCATATTACCTGATTTCTGTACTTAATATAAAAATCAAGCAATTAAGGCAATGTGGTATTGCTGAAAGGATATAAATATACATCAGTGGAATAAAAGAGAAAGTCTGGATACAGAGTCACAAATATATGGTCCATTTATTTTCCATTAAAGCAGCAAGGTGATTCAAAGGAGAAAAGATGATATTTTCAACAAAATGTTCTTTTTTTTCATGTATGATTCCATTTGTTTATTATGTTCTTTTAACAATCAGACATCTATATGGGAAAAAAAATTAAAGACCTTAACCAACTTGGAATATATCACAGAGCTAAATATAAAACATAAAACTATAAAACTTCTCAAAGAAAACATAGGAGAAAATCTTTGTGATATAGATTTAGGCAAAGATTTCTTATATAAAGCATAATAAGCATGAACCATTAAAATATTGATAAATAAAAATTACAACTGATGCTCTTTGAAAGACACTGTTAAGTGATTAAAAAAAAAAAAAAGCCTGGAAAAAGTATTTGCGAAACACTATATAGTGTAAATGACTGGTGCCCAAAATATAAAGAATCCTCACAACTGAATAAGAAAACAAACAATCCAGGGGCGCCTGGGTGGCACAGCGGTTAAGCGTCTGCCTTCGGCTCAGGGCGTGATCCCGGCGTTATGGGATTGAGCCCCACATCAGGCTCTTCCTCTATGAGCCTGTTTCTTCCTCTCCCACTCCCCCAGCTTGTGTTCCCTCTCTTGCTGGCTTGTCTCCATCTCTGTCGAATAAAGAAATTAAAAAATCTAAAAAAAAAAAAAAAGAAAACAAACAATCCAATTAAAAAATGGACATAGGACTGGAACAGTCACTTGGCCAAAAAGAGATAAGGATGGCAAATAAACACATGAAAAAATGTTCATCATTAACCATGAGGTGATTACAAACTAAAACCACAATGAGAAACAACTACGTACCTATTAAAATGAACAAGCATATATATAAACTTGTATATACACAAACAGGTAATCCTTAGTGCTGATGGGGATGGAGAGCAGCTAAAACTCTGTTTTTCTGACGGAAATCCCAAATGGCAGAACCAGAGCTTGGCAGCCTCTTATAAAGTCAAACATACAAGAGAAACACATTTACCGAACAACCCAGCAATTCTACTCCTAGGCTGTCACCCAACAGGAATGAAGACGTACGTCTGCACAGTAACCTG
>NW_023181458.1:494-575 GCF_002007445.2 Ailuropoda melanoleuca | reverse complement strand
ATTTGCTGTAGGCTTTTCATAGATGGTTTTTATGAGATTGAGGAATGCACCCTCTATCCCTACACTCTGAAAGGTTTTAAC
>NW_023181458.1:0-210 GCF_002007445.2 Ailuropoda melanoleuca | reverse complement strand
GGGGTCTTTGCCTGGTTTGGGGATCAAGGTAATATTGGCCTCATAGAATGAGCTTGGTAGCTTTCCTTTGTTTCTATTTTTTGAAATAGCTTTAGGAGAATAGGTATTATTTCTTCTTTGAATGTTTGGTAGAATTCAGCAGGAAAACCATCCGGGCATGGAGTTTTGTTATTTGGAAGGTTGTTTATCACTGACTCAATCTCTTCATAA
>NW_023181457.1:0-1842 GCF_002007445.2 Ailuropoda melanoleuca | reverse complement strand
ACATCGGAATCTGGGGATGTACTGTATGGTGATTAACATAATATAATAAAATAAAATTTAAAAAAAATGTTTATATAAAGATTGAATATTCTAAAACTCTCAGAAATATAATAGAAACTAATCCGAATGAATTTCAAATTCACATAATTTGGAAAATATTCAGTATTAAAACTAGGTGAAGTTTNAAACTAGGTGAAGTTCGTTGGCTTAACTAAAATAGACATGTCTTTAGAATTATTAGCATTAAATATAATATTTTTATTCTACCTAGGCTTTTACTAAAGGTCAAATGGAGTTCATGTCGTCATTTACAAAGTATGTTAGCAAAAAGATAACTTAAGATGATGGTTAGCTCTGTAATGTATCATGAAATTTTTCTGACTAATATAAACAATTAAGAAAATGTAAACTAAAAAGCTGTAAGAAAAAAATATATAAACTTTTCAACAGTATTTATGTCTACTTAAATAGTTTCCCCAAGTCTTTTTAGTACCTTCAAACCTTTGAGTTTTGCTAAGTTAGTCATTAAAAATCTAGATCATTTCCAAATGAGATAAAATTCTGAAACATTAATTACTAGAACACTGGTTTATCTATTTTCTTATTGTTTTTTTTTCCTATTTCAGAGAAACTAAAAGGTATTTGAAGAATTTGTTAGCACTACAATGGAAAACTGAAAAAAGGCATATGCGTCTAGAAATTTTGAAATGTATTCATGGATTTGCCAATCTAGGGAATGATGATGGTATAACAAGCAGTGTAAATAATTGTGTACTTCATTTTTACTAGAAATCTAATTAGTACATGTAATTAAAACTAGAAATAATAAAGGAAACATCTCCACATGAAAGAAAAGCAAAATCATGTGTAGGTTTGTGGAAAACAAATCTTTGGAAAGGAATTTATGTGTGTGTGTGTGTGTGTGCGTGCATGTATGTGAGAGAGAGAGAGAGAGAGAGAGAGATAGAAAGAGATGTCAGGGATGGCTAAGACTGGAATACATTCAATTAAGTGAGTGAGCTTTAACATCAAAAGTACGCTGGTGCAAAATTAAAATTTGGTTTCCGTCTGTTAAAAAGGTGAAGTTTTCTTGGACTATTGATCTGCTTTTGATAGTAAGAGGCTGTGAATGGCTTTTCTCTGCCCTTAAAATAATCTGCCTAAACAAATTCTGTGTTTTACTAAAAGGTTGTCTTGTCCTTTATGTTGTCTTAATCAGGTCTTTGATCACTTAAGAAAACTGAATCTTCTCAATATTAAAAGAGCCAAGTATTTCTAACAAATAATCTTCTGCATTTGCCTTTCAAATATCTTATTACTTTGGTTAAATAAGTACTGTTTCATAATGATCTGTAATCTATTTAATCATATGTTCAAACATTTTGATATTTTTGACTAACTTCCCAAAATTTAAATTCTAAATAATTTTTTTTTACTTAGACTAACTTAAATATAAAATTTTACAGAGGGCTCCTGGATCATCTCAAAAAATTTGTTTTCTCTTCTTATAAAAGTNTGTTTTCTCTTCTTATAAAAGTGAAATAATTAATAGCCTTATTTGGTATGTTAAATTACATGGGAAGCATTGTCAAATAAGTGATGATAAACCTTAGGTTATATTGTTTGGATGAATACTAATATGTATTTTAGAAATTGTATAAAATTCCTAAAATTTTGTCCCATCCTTGTATAAGGAGGATTTTTATGATTTCAGGTCTCACACCGAGCTCTTGAAAATGTTTTGTGTTCGTCTGTATGGTATAAGAAAGCGGTCTAATTTCATTCTTTGTGCGTAGCTGTCTAGTTTTCCCAACACCATTTGTTGTAGAGTTATTAGGCATT
>NW_023181456.1:0-1638 GCF_002007445.2 Ailuropoda melanoleuca | reverse complement strand
AAGACATTAATTGTTTAGAGCAGTTTGAGGTTTACAAAGACATAGGTACAGAGGTTTCCCATATACCCCTGAGCCTGCGTGTGCATAGCTGTCCGCATTATTCACATCGCTCACCAGAATGGTATCTTTTCTTTTTTTTAAACCAGGGATGTGCTATGTAACACATCATAACCATTTGAAGTCCATAGTTTACCTTAGAATTCACTCTTGGTGTTGTACATTCTGTGGGGTTGGAACAATGTNCACATGGAAAATTTTGAAAGCATTTTTCTTTCTTTCTTAAAAGACATTAATTGTTTAGAGCAGTTTGAGGTTTACAAAGACATAGGTACAGAGGTTTCCCATATACCCCTGCGCCTACATGTGCATCGCTCACCAGAATGGTATCTTTTCTTTTTTTTAAACCAGGGATGTGCTATGTAACACATCATAACCATTTGAAGTCCATAGTTTACCTTAGAATTCACTCTTGGTGTTTTACATTCTGTGGGGTTGGAACAATGTATAATGACATATATCCATCATTATGGTATCCTACTCAAAACCTTCACTGCCTTAAACACTCTCTGTACTCTGCCTGTCTGCTCCTACCCCAAACTGACAGCCACTGATCTTTTTACTGCTTCCATAGTTTTGCCTTTTTCAGAATATTATATGGTTACAATAATATACTATGTAGCCTTTTCAGATTGGCTTCTTTCACTTAGTAATATGCATTTAAGTTTCCTTCATGTCTTTTCATGGCTTAATAGCTCATTTCTTTTTAGTGCTGAATAATATTCCATTGTCAGGATGTATCACAGTTCATTTAGTCACTCACCTCCTGAAGGATAGCTTGGTTGCTTCCAAGTTTGAGCAATTATGACTAAAGTTGCTATAAACATCTGTGTGAAGTTTTTTGTGTGGACATGAGTTTTCAGCTCCTTTGGGTAAATGCCAAGGAATGTTGTTGCTGTGATAAGAACATATTTAGTTTCGTAAGACACTGCCAAACTATCTTGCAGAGTGGCTGTATCATTTTGTGTTCCCATTAGCAATGTATAAGAGTTGCTGTTGTTCCATACACTTGCTAGCATTTGGTGGTGTCAGTGTTCTGGGTTTTGGCCAATCTAATAGGTACACTGTATTGTTTTAATACATTTGCCTGTTGACATATGTGGAGCATCTTTTCATGTGCTTTTGCCATCTGTGTATCTTCTTCGGTGAGGTGTCTGGTAAGGTCTTTTGCACATTTTAAAAATTGTGTTCTGTTCTTATTGTTCAGTTTTAAGAGTTATTTGCGTATTTTGGATAATAGTCCCTTATGAGATGTGTCTTTCGCAAATATTTCTCCAGTTTGTAGCTATCTTTTCATTCTCTTGATATTGTCTTTCACAGAACAGACATTGAAGTCTAATCAAGTATATCTTTTGTGGATCATGCCTTTGGTCTTAGAAGACATCACCATACCTTTTAAGTTTTCTCCTATGTAATTGTCTAAGTTTTATCATTTTGCATTTTACATTTAGGTATCTGATCCATTTTGAGTTAATTTTTGTGAAGGGTGTAAGGTCTATATCTAGATTGTTGTGTGTGTGTGTGTGTGTGCGCGCGCGCACGCATGTGGACATCCAATTGTTGGATGGTTACAGCACCATT
>NW_023181455.1:0-1445 GCF_002007445.2 Ailuropoda melanoleuca | reverse complement strand
AACAAAAATCAAGGTGCTTTGTTACAGTCAGTGAAACACGATTAGCACAGCACTGAGAAAAAAAATTGGCCTAACCAACCTCCAATACAATGTTTGCTTCATTTTTAAATCCCATANTAAATCCCATTAAAACTGCTGGTGGCAATGGAACGAAAATGCCTAAACCATTTCTGTCAGAAACAACACTGTGCAGTGGCCGTCTTAGCACTATCATCATCCTTCGTGAATAGGGAAACATGAGGGAAAGTGTTCACGGAAGCCTGACGAGAGTGCCACATAGTGGTCTCTGAGACACCACACAATCCAGGGAAATATCAACGAACATCATCTCACTTAAATAAGGGAGTCTAAATGAAAACGTTCAAGAATTTCGAGGACTCAGCGCCCTTCTTATTGGTATTAAAGAAGAGCGTCCAGGATAACACCTCCAGCTAACATCCGCATTTCTTTGGGAACCAGATTCCCCATTGGGTGAATGAGCCTTGGAAGCATCCAGCACTTAGAAGCAAGAAACAATGGCGAAGATAAAGACCTTGAAGTCACATCGGCCTTATAGAACGTGGAACAAAAATCAAAGTGCTTTGTTACCATGAGTGAAACACGATCAGCCCAGCACGGAGAAACAAAATTTGGCCAAACCAGCCTCCAATGCAATGTTTGCTTCATGGGTAAATCCCATTAAAACTGCTGGTGGCAATGGAACGAAAATGCCTAAACCATTTCTGTCAGAAACAACACTGTGCAGTGGCCGTCTTAGCACTATCATCATCCTTCGTGAATAGGGAAACATGAGGGAAAGTGTTCACGGAAGCCTGACGAGAGTGCCACATAGTGGTCTCTGAGACACCACACACTACAGGGAAATATCAACGAACATCGCCTCACTTAAATAAGGCAGTATAAAGGAAAAAGTTCAAGAATTTCGTGGACTCAGCGCCCTTCTTATTGGTATTAAAGAAGAGCGTCCAGGATAACACCTCCAGCTAACATCCGCATTTCCTTGGGACCCAGATTCCCCATTGGGTAAATGTGCCTTGGAAGCATCCAGCACTTAGAACCAAGAAACAAAGTGCGAAGATAAAGCCCTTGAAGTCACATTGGCCTTATAGAACGTGGAACAAAAATCAAGGTGCTTTGTTACCGTGAGTGAAACACGATCAGCANTGAGTGAAACACGATCAGCTCAGCACGGAGAAACAAAATTTGGCCAAACCAGCCTCCAATGCAATGTTTGCTTAATGGGTAAATCCTACCAATACTGCTGGTGGCAATGGAACGACAATGCCTAAACCATTTCTATCAGAAACAACACTCTGCAGTGGCCGCCTTAGCACTATCATCATCCTTCGTGAATAGGGAAACATGAGGGAAAGCTTCATGGAAGCCTGACGAGAGTGCCACATAGTGGTCTCTGAGACACCACACAATCCAGGGAAATATCAACG
>NW_023181454.1:0-583 GCF_002007445.2 Ailuropoda melanoleuca | reverse complement strand
ATGTCACGATGTCACCCAAATGTCATTTCCCAGGGAAGCCTCTCTCCTCTGTGACAATCACTTCTTGAAGAAGGTATCTCCATTATCTGTATTCTCCTGCCCATTTACTTAAATGTCTGACTTTNATTCTCCTGCCCATTTACTTAAATGTCTGACTTTCTGACAAGCCTGAAAAATCCCTCAAGTATAGGGAATATTTCGTATTATGGGAACCACCACCTCGTCTGACACAGTGCCCGCACACAGTCCAAAGTGATTTATTGAATTTATTGAGCTAATGTTTAATTATTGAGTTTATTGAATTAATAACGCAAGAGCGATGACGTCGATCCTTGGCGATAGTCACGACTTTGTCCGTCTATTATAAATGTAGTCATATTCACTCCCTAGCATGTGAGTCTCTGTGTGAGGTATATTGTAATGGATTACTGAAGAAGTCATTAAACTTGAGGGTTCTTTGTTATCGTCTGCTAGAATTTATTAACATGCACGCACAGTCGTCAAAGAGGGCCAAGCTTCCAAATAACCATAGCCCCATCCTAATGTTCCAGAGAGCCGTGGATGTACCAAGGAAGATGAGAAT
>NW_023181453.1:0-1430 GCF_002007445.2 Ailuropoda melanoleuca | reverse complement strand
GACATCTTCCTATGACTCCCTGTCATCTACTAGTTACCATGCTGAAGACAAGTGACCGCCTTTTCAGAGCTCATGAAACATGATTAAAACAGATTAATGTCCTGTCACTAAGATCCCTGCGAGGTTTTAGTAAATTCACCTCATTTTGTGTTTGAAAAGTGGATGTGTAGCTTTAGGAACCGGGTTCAACTTGAAAAGACTTTAACACAAGAAACCCACAAAGAACAAAAGCGCTAAGTACATATGCATGTGAGTGAGCACTGCACTAAACCTTAATGAAAGGCTTCTGATGGAGCACTCGATATGTCCATTTTTTGTAGGTAATGAATGCATATTATCATGTTTATAAACGTAGAGAGGAGCAGCAGAAACTAAGAAAAAAAAAATCTTCCCTCTGCTTGTGCTGACAAATGAATAAAATCTTAAAAAAAAAATCTTTGACTATGATTTTCCTAAAAAACAAAACACACAAAAAAACCCACAAAAAAACAAAACAAAACAAAACAAAAACACAGAAGAGAGATCAGAGCTGCTATAACTCCAGGTAAGCAGTTCTCGACATGACCTTCACAAGGTCTGAATTGCTGACAGCATTTTTTTGTTTTTGGTTTATTGTTTGTTTTTGTTTTTGCAATCTTCACTTTGATTTCTTGATGTTATTTTGAAAGCATTATTCTTTACGATCTCCCCTGGAGCAGAGTCATAGGCAACGGCACAAGGTTATCGGTTCATTTCCACTATGCTGACCTACATTTTTCTTTAAATCAAGTGAAGGTAAAGAATTCCTGGGGAAAACACTATTGCGTTAAGAGGCACCAATATTTTGCCTGTCTCGCCCTAAGCAACAGCGATGACACGTCTCTCTGCTTCGGGGAGAACTTCATTCTCATCTTCCTTGGTACATCCACGGCTCTCTGGAACATTAGGATGGGGCTATGGTTATTTGGAAGCTTAGCCCTCTTTGACAACTGTGCATGCATGTTAATAAATTCTAGCAGACGATAACAAAGAACCCTCAAGTTTAATGACTTCTTCAGTAATCCATTACAATATACCTCACACAGAGACTCACATGCTAGGGAGTGAATATGACTACATTTATAATAGACGGACAAAGTCGTGACTATCGCCAAGGATCGACGTCATCGCTCTTGCGTTATTAATTCAATAAACTCAATAATTAAACATTAGCTCAATAAATTCAATAAATCACTTTGGACTGTGTGCGGGCACTGTGTCAGACGAGGTGGTGGTTCCCATAATACGAAATATTCCCTATACTTGAGGGATTTTTCAGGCTTGTCAGAAAGTCAGACATTTAAGTAAATGGGCAGGAGAATACAGATAATGGAGATACCTTCTTCAAGAAGTGATTGTCACAGAGGAGAGAGGCTTCCCTGGGAAATGACATTTGGGTGACATCGTGACAT
>NW_023181452.1:647-792 GCF_002007445.2 Ailuropoda melanoleuca | reverse complement strand
CGTGACCTCTCCTTTTTCATTAATAATTTTATTAATTTTGGTCCTTTCTCTTTTCTTTTGGATAAGTCTTGACAGTGGTCTATCAATTTTATGGATTCTCTCAACGAACCAGCTTCTAATCCTGTTGATTTGCTCTACTGTACTT
>NW_023181452.1:0-202 GCF_002007445.2 Ailuropoda melanoleuca | reverse complement strand
AGAACATGGTCTATTCTTGAGAATGTTCCATGGGCATTAGAATAGAATGAGTATTCTTTGGTTCTGGGGTGTAGTGTTCTATATATATCTATGAGTTGCAACTCGTCGAGTATGGCATTCAAAACCTTTGATTCTGGAGGGGGAGGTTAAGATGGCGGAGGAGTAGGGGACACCTTTTTCAGCCGGTCCCCTGAGTTGAGCT
>NW_023181451.1:0-2234 GCF_002007445.2 Ailuropoda melanoleuca | reverse complement strand
AGAGGTCAAATAAATCAATCCACCTGTTATAATATATCATATGCAGAATTATGTAAATAGAATCATCATAATAATACCCGTACAACGTGTTTGATTTTGACTGGATTATGTATCTGTCATCTGTTAACCTAAATAATATGGGACTATGGAAAATTTTTATTTGGTGAATGAAACATTTCGAGCCCACAAAATCTGAATATATGAGATTTCTATCAGTAGTTAAAACACTGGTAAAATAAGTATGAGAAAACTTTGTTGAAACAAAGTATACAATTAAATGTGAATGTCTTCGTTACACAAATATCTACATATTATAACTTGGCATTTCTATCCTCATCCTCATTTTCTTCCTTTGTCTATGTGAAATAAAAGAAACATATTCCTTTTTCAAAATTCCAGTCTCCCTTTACATTTCTTGTCATTCAGGGTACAAATCATTCCTATGTTACCCAATACAGACCTAGTCAAGCTTCAAATTCAAGAAGCAAATTGACAACTGCTTATGTTATACAACTACTAGCAGACAAGGAAGAATATTTCGCTATACCTATAGGCTCTCTTTAGAAGATTAAATGGAATTCTGCAAGAAACATTCACAGCTGTATATCTCTCACCTAGCATAGTGCCTGAGTATCAGACACTCTATAAATATTTAATAAATGAATAACAGGAAAAACAGAATCATTAAATACTTGAACGCATACTTACACATGACAATAGTATAGCTTTATTTTATTCAAGCACCCGTAAAAGTTTTTGATACTAGGAAAGTATCACTGAAATAAATTATATATTTTTTCCTCTTTTATCTCTGGGTTTAAAACTTTATATGTTACTATGAATATACCAAGGGATGTGGAGTGGCATTTTTTATACTGATTATGATGTCATTTTCAAACGCAAGGTTTTTTGGTTCTTTCTCTCTTTCTATATACATATATGCTACATTTTTGTTAATATTCACCAAGTAGAAAGTTAGAAAAAATATTTATGAATTGGGGCACCTAGTCGGTTAAATATCTGTCTTCATTCAGGTTGTGGTCCTGGGGTCCTGGGATCAAGCCCTGTCAGGCTCCCTGTTCACCGGGCAGTCTGCTTCTCCCTCTCCCTTTGCCCCTCCCCCCAGCTTATGTTCTCTCTTGCTCTCTNGCTCTCTCTCTCTCTCAAATAAATAAAATCTATAAAATTTTTTTAAATAAAAAATATATTTATGAAACAATTACTTAGTTTGCATTAGGGTCTCAACATGGAAGATTTCTTCATTTCTTAAAAAAGCTCCAGCTTCTGAGAGCTAAAACTACAAGGAAATAGTCTTTAATTATGAACCTGAATCAGAGCCTACAAAGACTCAGGTATTTCACCCCAATCCC
Source organism: Ailuropoda melanoleuca (assembly GCF_002007445.2). Classification (NCBI taxonomy): domain Eukaryota; kingdom Metazoa; phylum Chordata; class Mammalia; order Carnivora; family Ursidae; genus Ailuropoda; species Ailuropoda melanoleuca. The sequence continues at coordinate 864 of NW_023181451.1, read as the reverse complement.
TAACCTTCAATGGTGAGAAGTGTGTGAAATTACTTCTCTGCTTTTCTTCTTAGCCAGGACTATGAACTTTCATGAATACCTGTTTAACTCAATCTGCTATACTGAGCACTGTAAATAACCAAAATGTGATTTCTTTACTTTCTTTCAGGAAATAGTATCTTACACTTCCAGTGTTTAGTCGCATTTAATAAAGATGAATCTTTCTAGCAGCTCAACACCCTAGCTCTTTTAACAACAAGGAGGCAGAATTTTCTGAGATATTTTCTAAATTTTTAACCATGGTGTTCTTTCCATTAGAAATAGAGAAGAGTACTGCTTGGCGATCACACATCAAAGGCTCCTCTCCTAGGTTAAGGCTTCAAGAATGGGGGTGCAATTATTGTGGAAAGGGAAACGGACTGTTTAAGATTGGCTGCTTCAGGGCCCTGATATTGTGACAGGGTCTGCAGGTGTACAGAGCTTTACCTATTGATACAAATTGAATCTGAAAATAGCAATTTATTCACCAAATCAAACCAATCACTGAAATGCAGTTTTCTCTTTTCGCTTGTATTTCCAACCACCCACTTTTAACCACGTTGAGAAACTTCTGTTTTACAGTAACATTTCTGTTTCAGGAAGAGGCTTGCGGGAAGCTCTCATGGAAAACCTTTCTTTCAGCCTTTTTAACTTTGAACCTTTATTTCAGAAAACAATTTGTTTATAGTTACACTATTTAATCTAGGCAAAAATGATCAACACCTGTTTCAAATTAGTACTCTAGTCCTACACTCCTTTTTCGCTTCTCCACCAACTGTTATTTCACTTCCTTTACCCATAAAAAAGCAATCACATTAGCATCCTCTGTAACACAATTTCAAAACT
>NW_023181450.1:0-562 GCF_002007445.2 Ailuropoda melanoleuca | reverse complement strand
AAGAAGGTAACCACAAAAGTACTTTTGTGAGTATCTAGCAACAGAATGAGTCCCCCAGATCTACTAACCAATTTATCCTGAAGGAAAAGTAAAGTAGATCACATTAGTAGNAAGTAGATCACATTAGTAGAGGCAACACTATGGAAGCTTATGAAATATTTATCAAGAGTAATACTTGATAACTAATAAAAATATTTAATTTTAGGAAGCAGTATGATAACATGTTAAGTTTTGACATGGTTGCACTTAGGAGCACAAGACTTTCATAGAAATGGAAAGAAATGAACATTTATTGAATATGTTGTGCTCGGAATTACTAAATACTTTCAAATACAGTATAGCATTGGCAACTAGGAATCAGAGACATTAAATAACTTGCCCTAGATCACACAGTGATAAATGACAGAGCTAGGACTTAAACTCCATCTTTTGATTACACACGAGAATTATTTTTGTCACATCTGTATCATTTTATCCCAAGCCAGTACTCGAAATATGATGGTGTTTCAAATATTTGCTGGGGCGCCTAGGTGCCTCAGTCAGTTAAGCGTCTGACTTTTGA
>NW_023181449.1:0-841 GCF_002007445.2 Ailuropoda melanoleuca | reverse complement strand
ACTATACGGTACAGTACAGTGAGATGATGCTAGTACTCATCATTGCCTTCTCAGGGCTTCAGATAGCATGGGGAGAAAAGCAAGAAATTTATAAGTAGTTATTTAATATAGAATGAAAAAATCTATTAATGAAGAAATTAATGAATGAAACGCTCGACCATTGGCCCCACTGCTTTCTGCAAAGGCATTTTTGTTTGAGCTACTTCCAAGATTTCTTTCCTATGCTCTCTTACTCTCTCGTCCTTCAGGTTATAGCCTGAATGATCTTTACATAGAATAATATATTCAAATTGAACATATTTAATAGTTGTCATTGAAATATAAGCAAATTTTGTTCATTTTCTATGTATTTTTTTTTAATTCAGATAAAACACTGACTATAATGACATTCTTGAGAGAGGAGCATATATCTGAGATGGATAAAAACAGATTAGAGAATGTGTAAAATTTGGTCCAACATCTGTCCCTGTGGCAGACTAAGAGGTATATACAACCTTAAATTATGTATAAAACCTCAACAATAGTTACAACTTTCTTGCTACATGTTCTTGTCTAGATTTAGAGTGGTTTTCACAAGATGCACTTGTTTTTGTTTGGAAAATATGTGTTTATGGAAAAATCACACTGAACTGAAATTTTGGGAAAGTTTGGCCCTAAAGTAGATAAAATCTGTGAGTTATCCCAGCCTTCTCTGGGTTCTGTTTGCCCACAAAATACCCAAGATAGTATGGACAGATGGTTTCCTGGGTGATAGGGGAGGCACAGGGGAGGGGAATACGGGTCAACAGGTCCAGTATAGTGATGTAATCAGATTATCAGTCTGTCTTGGGTCACTGATCAA
>NW_023181448.1:7373-11469 GCF_002007445.2 Ailuropoda melanoleuca | reverse complement strand
TAAATGCCCAATCATTAATGATGGCCACGATAGCCCTTTCTTACTTTGTGGTCATATTGAAGAGTCATTACAAACAGGAAGTCTTGTTCAGTGAACCTATTAAAAAGTAATCAAAATACAGAAGTTATTCTGAACAAAACAAATTCTCAACAGTCCCATGGGAAAGTCAAACTCACACGATTCTGCCTACTCACTGACTTGGAAAAAATGTATGTTCAAAGAAAAAAATGTAAATCAGAAGATCAAGAGATGGGGGTGTTTTCTGTTAAATAATGATTAAATAGAGAAAGTTGCTTTTGTTGTTTTTCGGAGAACATCTTGCTATGAATTATCATCTTGAATCATGTTTACTATTTTTACACTGAGAAGCTCAAAGCGCTGTTTTTCTTTCTTGCTTCAGTAAGTTCAGTAGAATAAATNTCTTTCTTGCTTCAGTAAGTTCAGTAGAATAAATGAATTTTGCATGTGTTGATCGTTCAGAATTCTACCATTCTTTATCTTCTTCTAAATATAAATTCTCAGTTTAAAACACTGTAAGTATAGAAGCCACAGAACCAAAAATTATATAGGATGTTCCTAGGTGATAAAAAAAAAAATCAATCTCTTTCAGGTAATTTTGAGAGTATCTGTTAGAGTGGAAGCAAGGCTGGTCAGAGAGTTAAAAAATAACAGTTCTGTATAAAAGCAGACACTAACTTACTGGACATTAACTTACTAACTTAAGTGGAGTGGGGTGCCATTTAGTTCTTAAGTTGCATTGTTAGATACATTTGGTTGTTACCCTTCTTTTTAAAAGTGTGAAGAGCAAAACCAAAACAAGGGGGGAAAAGCCCATTTAATTAGTTATATTCTCTTTCATATAGTTCATAGAGTTGGTGTTGGGCTCATAAGAATCTAAGTCTGGTCACGCCAGTTGACTTTGGAGCCTTGATGTATGTGTGTGTGTGTGTGTGTGTGTGTGTGTGTGTACTTAATAACACAGTATCATTCCATGAGCCAGACCCTCTCTTCGCAGAGACAGGAGCTAATGAAAAATCACCCAATGCCCCTAACAATTCTGTCTGGAATGGCTGAATTTTTTCTTTCTCTTATATTAAGAAGCATTTTGCCTGACCAAACATCAGTACTCTATTGTAATTGCTTTTGTTTTGCCTACAAAGTACTTGGCTGGTTTAGAACGCAGGGTGATTAATGATCTCCATATCTGTGTGTTCTCTGCCAAATTGAATTTAGTATATTTGTACAGGTGATCACTCTGGCCTGTGTATACACAGAAGCAAATTAATAATTAAAAACTGATAAGCTGCCTGGTGGTCACTTCTAACTTAATTTGTTGAGGCTGAGGTCCATACCTTGTCATTCAGACCTCTATTTCACTGCCTCTAGGGTCACAATGCTCCAGGAATGGAGAGTGGAAAGGGTAAGAAGACAAACTTCCTTAAACACAATAAAACCTGCATTGGGGAAAATTCTGGGGTGGGGTGTGATTGGGGATGTAGTCTGAGAAAGGCATTCTCCCTACTTTTATTTTTCATAAAATAAACTCACAAATATGCAGGGGTCTTTTGTGTTTTTTTCTGTTTTGTTTTTGTTTTTGTCCTAAGAAGCCAAAAGTTCAAAATTTTTTGAAAGGTTACGAAATGCTTCTCTGTCCATGTGGCCCGCTGGGCCATCTGTGTTGTGGAGTGTGATATGGACAACAGTTAAAACCCCCAGGGCTGAGCCTTGTATCTCTTGCCATGCAGTGCCTGACGGGAAAGAGAACTCAGACAAGATCTGTTGAGTGTACATGCAAAGATGTGATGGCTGTTGAAGTAACCCAGGCTTACAGATAGGAGCAGCAAACTTAATCACATTTTAAAACTCTTTTTTTTTTTTTTTTAATTCTTGAAGAAGCTTATTTTGCATTTGTTTGCTGGAATCAACCTAATTGTCTTGACCATTCAGGTTGTTTTCTTCCCCAGAAGCAGCCAAGTCCTGGGTATGGTTTTCAGACTCCATCTTCATTGAGTATGTAAGGGCAAAGGACATTTATTTTTGCCAAACATACTCTGCACTTCACAAATGATACATGAGGATTAGTGAATGGTGTTCACTGTAGCATTAAGCTGCTTTTTTTTACAGCCAGGTGCCATTTTAATCTAAATCTGCAGGAGCTATTCACAAGCGAATTACCCTGTGAGGTTACATTTGGATTGGTTCTAGTCAGTAAAGTGACATAAAAATGGGAGCCAAAGTTCAACAGAGTTCTTGAGAGGCAATCCTATTAGTTTTCTTATTTATTAATGTGACTAAGGCTTTAACGGTGTTTTCACAGATTTTACACCATCGTGAATACATGATGTCAGAAGATACTCTGGACTCGTGAGCTAATTTTTACAACAACCCTAAACTTTCAAGAATGGTTTAAAATTACTTTACCCTTTAGTGTTTTATAATTCCAAAACTCTCAAAATTATGTGTTAATTATTTATAAAACATGCTGGACAACAGGGTTTGAATGCAAGGTACGCTTCAGAAAAGGGGTGAGCACAATTTTTTGAGCAGGTAGGGAAGAACATCTAAAACAAATTTTGAATGAAACCATTTAGATTAAAAAAATAGAAGAGATTGTAAATAGTGGTGGCACAAGGATGTGGTTTCCACTTAACTATCTTGGCAATGTAGTCAAACAAGGTGAGGGAGAGGAGCCGTAGAAATCATAAAAGAGTAATTGGCATGTAATTTGCAGTAAGTTAGCAATTTCATATTTATCATTTTTTGCTTAATTCTAGGAAATACTGGTTGCCATTCACAGTGGATTGAATCCCTAAAGGTACCATGCTCTCAGGGTCACTGCATAACTTAGGACGGGCCCCATCCAAAGGTGCCAAAGAGACTATGGTGTGAATGGCCTTCCTAGTGTGTCATGTATTCCAGAACTATTTATTTACCATTTTTATTTGATTAATTTATTTATTTTATTTATTTACTGTTTTGAAGATATGTTGCAGACAGTCATTTCATCTTCTCACAAAAAGATGTAGGCATGGCATCATATATTTAAGAGAGTTGATTCAGGGGGCGCCTGGGTGGCACAGCGGTTAAGCATCTGCCTTCAGCTCAGGGCGTGATCCCGGCGTTATGGGATCGAGCCCCACGTCAGGCTCCTCTGCTATGAGCCTGCTTCTTCCTCTCCCACTCCCCCTGCTTGTGTTCCCTCTCTCGCTGGCTGTCTCTATCTCTGTCGAATAAATAATAAAATCTTTAAAAAAAAAAAAAAAGAGAGTTGATTCAGGAAGTAGGGGCAAGTAGCAATAAAAGCATATCTGCAGTAAGTTGTTTTGGTCAAACCCAAGGTCAATAGCTAGTAAATAATATATTTGATAACTGTATACCAAGATTTGGCCTAAACTTGTTAACATTACCATTATATGCTCTTTACAAACAAACCAGTTATTGAACCTATTTCCCTTATACTGCAGATGAGTTATTCAGAGAACCTATGACAGCTTAGGGAATGTCTAGAACATTCTGAATTTATAGTATGGAAGATACTGATAATCTCTCATAACTAGTGCCATGTATCCCTCTCACAAGTAGACTCTTACATACCATAAACCGCAGGTCTCAATCAAAATAATACTTTGGAGGTTTTATGTTTGTGGTGAGAAAGTGAGTAAAATGTCTTTATTCCCTTTTTGCAAATTGGTAATTCTTGAGTTAGTTTACATATTAAACAATGTCTGCAAGATATGCTCTTTACTGTTGATATTATTTGGCACATATGTGCAGAGAATTCAAGTAATAATTAGTTAATTACTAACAATGGTAAGATGAGACTACGTATGTTGCACCAGTGACAATAAAATTATGGATTCATAGTTGTTGACATGGTGTATTTGGAAGCAACACATCTATTCTGAAAAGTTTTGTGTTGATGTATATTCCAAATTTATAAGACAGAATTTTATTTTAAAGAGAATTAAGAACATAAATAATCAGAATAAATAGATTAAAAGAAAATTATTCCAATTTAAAATTACTCGGAATACTTACTACAACTCAATGGATGACAAAGGCAAAATGAAAACTCTTTACAGGGATGCTAAAAAAA
>NW_023181448.1:0-512 GCF_002007445.2 Ailuropoda melanoleuca | reverse complement strand
TGTTTTGTTTTTGTTTTTGTCCTAAGAAGCCAAAAGTTCAAAATTTTTTGAAAGGTTACGAAATGCTTCTCTGTCCATGTGGCCCGCTGGGCCATCTGTGTTGTGGAGTGTGATATGGACAACAGTTAAAACCCCCAGGGCTGAGCCTTGTATCTCTTGCCATGCAGTGCCTGACGGGAAAGAGAACTCAGACAAGATCTGTTGAGTGTACATGCAAAGATGTGATGGCTGTTGAAGTAACCCAGGCTTACAGATAGGAGCAGCAAACTGAATCACATTTTAAAACTCCTTTTTTTTTTTTTTAAATTCTTGAAGAAGCTTATTTTGCATTTGTTTGCTGGAATCAACCTAATTGTCTTGACCATTCCGGTTGTTTTCTTCCCCAGAAGCAGCCAAGTCCTGGGTATGGTTTTCAGACTCCCTCTTCACTGAGTATGTAAGGGCAAAGGACATTTATTTTTGCCAAACATACTCTGCATTTCACAAATGATACATGAGGATTAGTGAATGGT
>NW_023181447.1:0-577 GCF_002007445.2 Ailuropoda melanoleuca | reverse complement strand
GGGGGAAATACATAGCCATCCAAGCCTCACTCAAAAGAATAGAAAAATCTAATATGCAGTTTTTATATTCTTACCTCAAAAAGCTGGAACAGCAACAGAGGGACAGGCCTAATAGACTCACAAGGAAGCAGTTGACCAAAATTTGAGCAGAAATAAATGAATTAGAAAACAGAAGTACAGTAGAGCAAATTAACAGGACTAGAAGCTGGTTCTTTGAGAGAATCCATAAAATTGATAAACCACTGGCAAGACTTATCCAAAAGAAANCAAGACTTATCCAAAAGAAAAGAGAAAGGACCAAAATTAATAAAATTATTAATGAAAAAGGAGAGGTCACGACCAACAACATTGAAATTGGAAGGATTAAGAGAAATTTTTATCAACAGCTATACGCCAAAAAACTAAACAATCTGGAAGAGATGGAGGCCTTCCTGGAAACCTATAAACTACCAAGACTGAAACAGGGAGAAATAGATTTTTTAAACAGTCCAATTAATTATGAGGAGATTGAGTCGGTGATAAACAACCTTCCAAATAACAAAACTCCAGGCCCGGATGGTTTTCCTGGGGAATTCTA
>NW_023181446.1:1477-1553 GCF_002007445.2 Ailuropoda melanoleuca | reverse complement strand
AGCTGTCCAATTTTCCCAGCACCATTCATTGAAGAGACTGTCTTTTTTCCACCGGATGTTTTTTCCTGCTTCATCG
>NW_023181446.1:688-1258 GCF_002007445.2 Ailuropoda melanoleuca | reverse complement strand
TTCCATACAAATTTAAGGACTATTTGTTCCAGTTCTTTGAAAAATGTCCTCGGTATTTTGATCGGGATAGCATTGAAAGTGTAGATTGCTCTGGGTAGCATGGACATTTTAACTATGTTAATTCTTCCGATCCATGAGCATGAAATATTTTTCCATCTTTTTATGTCTTTCTCAATGTCTTTCAAGTNATAGTTTCTAGGATATAGGTCCTTTACGTCTCTGGTTAAGTTAATTCCAAGGTAACGTATGGTTTTTGGTGCTATTGTAAATGGGATGGATTCCCTAATTTCTCTTTCTTCTGTCTTGTTATTCGTGTATAGAAACACAACTGATTTCTGAGCATTGAATTTGTATCCCGCCACATTGNTTGATTTTGTATCCTGCCACATTACTGAATTGTTCTATAACTTCTAATAGTTTGGGAGTGGATTCTTTTGGGTTTTCCATATAGAGTATCATGTCATCTGAGAAGAGAGACATTTTGACTTCTTCTTTGCCGATTTGGATCCCTTTGATCCCTTTTTGTCATCTGATTGCTGTTGCAAGGACTTCTAATACTATGTTGAATAA
>NW_023181446.1:0-169 GCF_002007445.2 Ailuropoda melanoleuca | reverse complement strand
TGAAATAGCTTTAGGAGAATAGGTTTTATTTCTTCTTTGAATGTTTGGTAGAATTCCCCAGGAAAACCATCCGGGCCTGGAGTTTTGTTATTTGAAGATTGTTTATCACTGACTCAATCCCTTCATAATTAATTGGCCTGTTTAAGAAATCAATTACTTCCTGTTTCAG
>NW_023181445.1:0-1485 GCF_002007445.2 Ailuropoda melanoleuca | reverse complement strand
AAAGGATGCTGTATTTTGTCAAATGCTTTTTCTGCATCTATTGAGAGAATCATATGATTTTTGAATTTTTTCCTTCTGGATAAAATCTAAGACACTCATAGATTTGCGAATGTTGAACCACCCTTGCATCCCAGGGATGAATCCCACTTGGTCATGATGGATAATGCTTTTAATATACTGTTGGATTTTATTAGCCAGGATCTTTTTGAGGATTTTGGCGTCCATGTTCATTAGGGAAATCAGTCTGTAATTCTCCTTTTTGATGGGGTCTTTGCCTGGTTTGGAGATCAAGGTAATGTTGGCCTCATAGAATGAGTTTGGTTGCTTTAGTTCTGTTTCTATTTTTTGAAATAGCTTTAGGAGAATACGTATTATTTCTCTTTGAACGTTTGTTAGAATTCCCCAGGAAAGCCATCCGGGCCTGGAGTTTTGTGTTTTGGAAGGTTGTTTATCACTGACTCAATCTCTTCATAATTAATTGGCCTGTTTAAAAAGTCAATTTCTTCCTGTTTCAGTCTTGGTAGTTTATAGGTTTCCAGGAAGGCCTCCATCTCTTCCAGATTGTTTAGTTTTTTGGCATATAGCTGTTGATAAAAGTTTCTAATAATCCTTGCAATTTCAATGGTGCTGGTCGTGACCTCTCCCTTTTCAGTCATAATTTTAATAATCTCAGTCCTTTCTCTTTGTTTTTGGACAAGTTTTGCCAGTGGTCTATCAATTTTATTAATTCTCTCAAAGAACCAGCTTCTAGTTCTGTTGATCTGCTCTACTGTACTCCTAGTTTCTAATTCATTGATTTCTGCTCTAATCTGGGTCAACTGCTTCCTCGTGCATGGGTTAGGCCTGTCCCTCTGTTGCTGTTCCAGTTTCTTGAGGTGAGAATATAGAAACTGCATTTTAGATTTTTCTATTCTTTTGAGTGAGGCTTGGATGGCTATGTATTTCCCCCTTAGGACTGCCTTTGCAGTATCCCATAGGTTTTGGACCGTTGTGTATTCATTCTCGTTGGTCTCCATAAATTGTTTAATTTGTTTTTTGATTTCCTGGTTTATCGAGTCATTCTTGAGCAGGATGGTTCTTAGCCTCCAAGTGTTTGAGTTTCTTCCAGGTTTTTCCTTGTGGTTGAGTTCCAATTTCAGAGCGTTGTGGTCTGAGAATATGCAGGGGATAATTTCAATCTTTTGGTATTGGCTGAGACCTGTTTTGTGTCCCAGAGCATGATCTATTCTTGAGAATNTGGGCATTAGAATAGAATGAGTATTCTTTTGTTCTGGGGTGTAGTGTTCTATATATATCTATGAGGTCCAACTCGTCGAGTATGGCATTCAAAGCCCTTATTTGTCGATTTTCTGCATGGGTATTCTATTTCTGATAGTGTAGTGTTGAAGTCCCCTACTATTAACGTATTTTTATCTATATGTCTCTTTATTCTGGTTAAGAGTTGGTTTTTGTATCTTGCTGCTCCCCTGGTGGGGGCATATATAT
>NW_023181444.1:0-627 GCF_002007445.2 Ailuropoda melanoleuca | reverse complement strand
GCATTTTACATTTTTCTATTCTTTTGAGTGAGACTTGGATGGCTATGTATTTTCCCCTTAGGACCACCTTTACCGTGTCCCATAGGATTTGGACCAATGTGTTTTCATTTTCTTTGGTCTCCAAAAATTGTTTGATCTCCTTCTTAATTCCCTGGTTTACCCAATCATTTTTTAGCAGGATGATTCTTTGTTTCCAAGTGTTTGAATTTATCCCAAATTTTTCCTTGTGATTATGTTCCAGTTTCAAAGCATTAAGGTCTGAGAATATGCAGGGAATTATCTCAGTGTTTTGGTATTGGTTGAGACCTGTTTTGTGACCTAGTACATGGTCTATTCTGGAGAAAGTTCCATGTGCATTCAAANTGTGCATTCAAAAAGAATGAGTATTCTGTTGTTCTGGGGTGTAGTGTTCTCTATATATCTATGAGGTCCATCTGGTCCAGTATGTCATTCAAAGCTCCTGTTTCTTTGTTGATTTTCTGCTTAGGTGATCTGTCTATTGCTGAGAGCAGAGTGTTGAGGTCCCCTACTATTTACGTATTATTACCTATATGTCTCTTTATTCTGGTTAAGAGTCGGCTTGTGTATCTAACTGCTCCTCTGTTGGGGGCATAGATATTTATAATT
>NW_023181443.1:0-1181 GCF_002007445.2 Ailuropoda melanoleuca | reverse complement strand
TTCCTCCACTGCCTTCCACTGACGTGTCTTAACATAGTGTCAGCTGACAAAAGAAAAGTGTTGACATTACAGGGTCCAACACCATCGTCATAGAACANACCATCATCATAGACAGGTAAAAAGGAATTTGGAGCTGAGAGATGGTAAATAAATAATGAGCCCGTCACCTTTATGGGTGACTATGGACCATTCCTGCAGACCCAACTCTGAAGCCTTATCAAATATATCTCATAATAGTCCATCCAGGAAAATAAGGAGGGAAATCTTTATCCATTGGACCTCATTTACCATTGGTCATTGTTTATCCTATGAGTTGTTAATTCCCCCATACTTCCTCACATGTATGAATACCAAGTGAATACCTTAGAATGTGTCATGCCTCAGTGTCAGCCCTGGGGCAAGAAGCAAGAGGAGCACAGTGCAAGCCTAAGGCAAGAGGTTATCATGTGCTCCCTTTGTGGAGCCAGCCAATGAGCCATGGGTCTGGTTGTTGCAACAATGTCTGGACAATAAGGCCAAAAGTTTTGAAGTGGTACACTCTGAGAAGCTGAGTCATGACATAAACTCAAACCTTGATGTTCTCACCAGGAGAGGTTGTAGGTTGACAGAAGGCTGGTTGTCTCCAACTGAGGTCTGAGCCATCTCTCCCAACAAACTGAAAAGCCACTCTGTTCTTTTCTGGTGCAAACTTTAGTTCCCTATTTAATTCCATAAATCAATTAGCGTGGCATACTTACCAAATTCGATTTCTTTACTTTTTTTTTTAATCTCAGAGAAGAGAAATGGGTCAGAAAAATGTTTCCATGGGCCAAGGGTTTTTGAAAGGATGGAGGTAGCTCCAGAACAATGGGGGAATTTCCACAAGCATATAAAGCATGTAGAAGTGGTCTCAGAGAGGGCCGTTGAGAACAACTCCTTTTATAAGGAATATTTTCACTGTGAAATTCATAGCTTTTTATGTTAAAATTATAATATTAGCAATAAATAAAAAAGAGGAATAAAGGAAGGGAAGAAATGGATTAGGGGGGCTGGGGAAGCAATTTGAATTGGAGAAAGAAAGAGAGGAAGAGGATAATCATTTTATTTAACATTTTACCTTAATTTTCTTAGGTAAATTTTCCTTTTATGTAAATTTAGCCCTTCTAGGGGCAGAGTTCTCACTGCCTTGCTCCCTGACAAAT
>NW_023181442.1:0-750 GCF_002007445.2 Ailuropoda melanoleuca | reverse complement strand
GAAATTTTCTCCCTCCTGGATGCTTCGAAAGCGAGGATTCTGCTCCAGTTGCTGGGTGCTCTCCCCTGTTTAAAACCAAAGCAGTGGGCACTGGGGAAGAAGGGCACTGGGGCCTCTTTCCCAGCCAAATATGATTTTTCCTCGCTCCTATTCCCCTCCTCCTTCCCTCACTCTCTCCCTTTCCTCCTTTTATTTTCCCTTGCCTTTTCAGTTAATGTAATTGGGAGNATTGGGAACTTGTCAAACTCACATTCCAGTTGAATCCAAAGGATCCACACTGAGAATTTCAGGAGCATCTCTTCTTCCTGTCACAGGACGGCCCTGGTCACTGACTTCAGGTGCCTGTGAAAGATCCCCTTCTGAAGGAGGTTTTTTTGAGCTAGGGTAACACCTGCCACCCACTTTGATCTGGATAGAAAGGCAGAGATCCCCGTGTAGCAGCCAATTGAATCATTCACCCTCCACCCAGCCCTTCCTCCAACCTCACACTCTGCTTTGACTCTGGGAAGGATTTTGCCTTTTGAAATAGTACCCTCCTGTGGAGAGATAGGAAAGTGATTTACTTGTCAATAATGTTTCTGTTTCTCCCAATTTCAATGGGTATGCACAAAAATCAAGATTTAAGCAGAATCTAATGACCTTTTTCAGAAATGGAAAATCCATCCTTTTAAAAAGTAAGCATTTTCAGGGGCGCCTGGGTGGCACAGCGGTTAAGCGTCTGCCTTCGGCTCAGGGCGTGATCCTGGCGTT
>NW_023181441.1:547-1339 GCF_002007445.2 Ailuropoda melanoleuca | reverse complement strand
AGGATTCCGCGACCACTTTCCCTCATGTTTCCCTATTCACGAAGGGTGATGATAGTGCTAAGACGGTTCCTTTATGGTGTTTTTTCTGACGGAAGTGTTTGGGCCTTTTCGTTCCATTGTCGCCAGCAGTTTTGACAGGATTTCCCCAGGGAGCAAACATTTCGTTGGAAGCCGGTTTTGGATGAAATGTCTATCTCAGTGCTGTGTTTGTCTTGTTTCACTCACGGTACCAAAGCACCTTGATTCCTGTTCCACCTTCCATAAGTCCGTCATGAATTCAAGGGCTTTCCCCTCACACTTTGTTTCTTGGTTCTAAGGGCTGGATCCTCCCCAGGCCCCTACACCCAATGTGGAATCGGGGTCCCCAGTGAAAAGGCTGCTGTTCGCTGGAGGTGTTTTCCTGGACGCTCTGCTTTATTAGCATTGAGAAACGGGCTGAGTCCTCGAAAATCCTGAACCTTTTCATTCATGCTCCCTTACTCACGATAGATGATGATCGTTGATATTTCCCTGGACTGTGTGGTGTCACAGAGACCCCTCAGTGGCATTCTCATCAGGATTCCGCGACCACTTTCCCTCATGTTTCCCTATTCACGAAGGGTGACGATAGTGCTAAGACGGTCCCTGTACGGTGTTGTTTCTGACGGACGTGTTTTGGGCCTTTTCGTTCCATTGCCGCCAGCAGTTTTGACAGGATTTCCCCAGGGAGCAAACATTTCTTTGGATGCGGGTTTTAGCCGAATTGTCTTTCTCAGTGCTGTGTTCGTCATGTTCCACTCACGGAACCAAAGC
>NW_023181441.1:0-204 GCF_002007445.2 Ailuropoda melanoleuca | reverse complement strand
CTTTCCCTCATGTTTCCCTATTCACGACGGGTGATGATAGTGCTAAGACGGTCCCTGTACGGTGTTGTTTCTGACGGACGTTTTTGGGCCTTTTCGTTACATTGCCGCCAGCACTTTTGACAGCATTTCCCCTGGGAGCAAACATTTCGTTGGAAGCGGGTTTTGGCCGAATTGTGTTTCTCAGTGCTGTCTTCGTCGTGTTTC
>NW_023181440.1:9129-9820 GCF_002007445.2 Ailuropoda melanoleuca | reverse complement strand
AGCCACAGACACGTCTTCTTCAAAACCCACTATAGGAAATAATGGTCTGTGTATATATAATTGTGAACAAATTGTCAAATCTGACATTTGCTCTAGATTACAGCATTTTCATAAAAGAGAAGGTTTATTGTTTCTTGAAGGCATTCTCCTGCTTATCAGGCATTCTCCAGTCACATTTTGCTCAGGGTATGAGAGGTTAGGAAAGCACATTGTTTCAGATGGCTTTCTCTTCTGAGTCACAGCAGCCTGGTGGATCAGTCTAGTGAAAGCAGGGCTTGGAGACAACCAGGAACTTCTTGAAAGCTCTGACTGCACTTAAAGTTTGGTCTAGTCTGATCTTTCCCCACTTAGCCATTTAGAACTGGAAAAGAGAGACCAAATATCAGCTGTTCTTCCTTCCTTAAGAACTTCTTGAGGAAAGGAATCACAAGCTATACCCTATAATGGGGACTTGTGTTCCACTAGTACATATCTCCATCAGCTTTCCTTATTACATTAGAAAGCGCACAACTTAACAAATCTACAATAAAATGGGTTAACCATGGTCTACAACTTCAGAAATCTTTGTAAGAATCAATAGAAATATTTTGATGACATCCCAATAGTTTATTTTTTGCTTTTGTTTCCCTTGCCTCAGGAGACATATCTAGTAAGAAGTTGTTATGGCTGAAGTCAAAGAGGTTGCTGCCTG
>NW_023181440.1:0-3157 GCF_002007445.2 Ailuropoda melanoleuca | reverse complement strand
GTGTTCCCTCTCTCACTGGCTGTCTCTCCCTCTGTCAAATAAATAAATAAAATCTTAAAAAAAAAAAAGAAAAGAACTGTTCAGTGACCAGAAGTGTGGATTATGGCAAAGGCAGTGGTCAGTGGTGCTCACCCAGAATTCCAAGCCCTCTTATAGTTAGGCAGAACCAGGTGGCTTGTTCAAACCACTATAACTGTGGGAAGAAATATCAGGTTATCTTGCTGGACTGAAACATGCAAGAAATGGCATACAATTTTTCAACTTTCTTTGTCACCTATTCCATAGACTGGGAGACTGTGCTTTCAGATGATATAGCTACAAGACAGTGAATCATCCATTGCCAGCAACTTCCCTCCCCCTTACAACCTGAAATAAACACGTAACAAAAGAAAGAAATAGTTGATTTGGTATCATAAACCTGGTGTATCCCGATTCTTAGATAGATTATCTAGTGTAAGGATTAAGAAACAGAGTGTGTTATTTTCAGAAACTCAGTCTCTTATTTGCTATTTTCTAGAGGAGAACACACTCAAACCTTCATTAAGTGAAATGACTGAGAATACATCCAGCCTGAGCACCAAGGTCACACTCTGGGATCTCAGAGTGATATGTACCGCTCTACACTAGTTCTAGACTTGCGTTATCTTGTTTCAGAAACCAAGGAAGTGAAAAGACAAATCACATGCTCCACACTTGCTCAAACTACAACAGTGGAGCTCACAGGAGGAGGCCTGGAAGGAATGATATAAAAACTTTCACTAGGACTTTCATGTATTTGTGTATTCTCCTCTCCTGGTAAACTGAAGGATTTGAGGGTATGTTTTCCCCAATTTAAAACCAATATCTCCACTTCTTCTCTGATTCATTTCACTTTCTCAGGAATTCTGAGACATAGATTAACCTCTTTCTTTTCCCCTTATACTAGATATCCTCCCTTAGCTTTTCAAAGTACAACCTTATGTATCATTACCTTGATCTCTATTCTCCATCAAACTCTCACATTCTTTCTCCTCCCTTTTACCAAAAAAACATGACAAATTCCCCAGATTTACCATCTAGGTTTCTTTACTTCCCAGTCACATGCCAACTATATCAAGCCATCAGAATGGCTCAAGGTATGATCACCAATGCTCCCTGATGGTAGAGCCATTGAACATTGCTGTTCTTAGCATACTTGACCTCTCATAAGTATTTCATACTCTGCCATTGTCTTGTTTTGAAGCACTTTCCTCTTGGAATCTACAGATTATTCAGTGTCTCCTCCTTTGCTGATAGCTCCTTTATAGAGTTTATTTTCTTCTCTTAATTCTTTTAACTTTAGAGTTCCTCAAGGCTCAATTTTAGATTGTTTCATTTCTTCACCGAATACACNTCTTCACCGAATACACTTTCCCTCGGTGAATTCTTATTCTTTCATGCTGTCATTGCTGAAAATTATATCCAAAGCCAAGACCACACATCTGAACTCCAGATCCACATAGTCAGCTGCCTGCCTGACACCTCTACTGAGATGTCCTTGACACCTTCAAATTCATCATGTCCCAGTTATCTTACTTCAGTGTTGCCCACACAAGACACAACACATTTCCCTGAATTTTTCAGAATCTCCTTTACCTTCTCTTTCTTACACACACATCCCATTAATTCTAATCCCTGTATATGTCCAGAAACTATTGACTTATTTTCAGCTCCTTTCTTAGCACACTGTGAGACCCACCATAATATGTTACATATTCTACTGAAGTAGTGTCCTAAACAGACTCCCATCTATTTGTCCCTAGCCAGGACCTCTATGCTACAGCCAAACTGGTCTCTTAAAAACAATTCTGAACTTTTATTTACTCTGGTAAAAACTTTTCAGTGATTTTCCATTGTTGTCATAGAATATTCAAATCTTTAACATAGTCTCCCAGGTCACAAAGGAGCTGGCTCTGCTTCTCTCTGGTAACTGTTTGCTCTGTCCTCCATTCCTTTTTTTCATCACGCTTTTGCTTATTATATTCTCCTTCACATGGCCTCCTTATATATTCTTTTCTGAGTAAAATGTCTTTTCTCTTTATTCCACTTTGTCAACTGTGACTTATCTTTCCCATGTCCAATTTATATATGTCCTTTTCCCAACTTCCGTGACTATATTAGACCACCTCTACTGTTCCTTCTTGGCACTTGTCATACCTATGATGGTTTAATCATTTGTAATTCTTTGAAAAATGTTTATTTTGTCTCTTGACTATCAGGGTCAGTGAGTGAGAATCCTATTTGTCTTTTTCATCAATATATCTTTAGTCCTTATGAGTGCTTGCCGTAAAGTTGGCTCTCAATAAATAGTTATTGACTTCTCAGGGGATACACATTTAACTCACATTAAAATCAATAGGGGATAAAGGAAAATGGACACATGGAGAATGAAAGTCACAAATGTACCACCAATGAATATGTCGGTCCACGCTTTTCATTGGTGGAAGTGGTAGGGGACAAGGAGACAGAGTTTTCTTGCTCTTCTCCTGGGGCTTCTCTTACCTTGCAGGGCACTGGTAGGGGAAGATCAGGAAGGATCCTGCCATCTTGGGTGGAGGCTGAAGGGAAAGGAAGCCTAGAGCAGGTGGTTCAGGGCAAGACTCTACCAGCTTTAAGTCTTAAAGGTGAAAAGGGTCCTGAGACTTCCTTTACTTCTCAACATTTCATAAGGAAGCTGGTCATGATCAGGACCAAAGTGATAGACAGGAATTGAGAGCTCGGATTTGGCAAAGATTGTTCCTGGTTAATAACTCCTCTGGGTGAAAAGCCTGTTGAGTAATGATAATAACACATCACTAAAGTTCCATGATAATTGAGTACCAAAGCACTATTCCGAGCTTCCTGTACGCATGATCTCATTGATTCTTCACAGGAATACTATTGAGTAGGTAATATTTTATTGAGTAGGTAATATTTTAATACTTTATAAATAAAGAAACCAAGGCATAGGGAATTAATCTGCTTACCCACTGACTCAGATTTTAAAAGTGGCAGGCCACCATTTCAGTCCAGGGAGTCTGTATGTAGAACCTAGGTACTGAGCCACTGTGCATTTCTTTACAGAACCAAAAAAACACTTTTGCTCGGCCTTACTGTCAGCTTTTACATGAACTTTATAAGATGAATACTGGTGAAAATA
>NW_023181439.1:425-617 GCF_002007445.2 Ailuropoda melanoleuca | reverse complement strand
GATTTCCCCAGGGAGCAAACATTTCGTTGGAAGCGGGTTTTGGCCGAATTGTCTTTCTCAGTGCTGTGTCCTTCGTGTTTCATTCACGGTTCAAAGCACCTTGATTCCAGTTCCTCCTTCCATAAGGCCGTCGTGTCTTCAAGGGCTTTCCCCTCACACTTTGTTTCTTGATTCTAAGGGCTGGATCCTCCC
>NW_023181439.1:0-167 GCF_002007445.2 Ailuropoda melanoleuca | reverse complement strand
ATGCTCCCTTACTCACGAGAGATGATGATCGTTGATATTGCCCTGGACTGTGTGGCGTCTCAGAGACCACTATGTGGCACTCTCGTCGGCTTCCGTGACCACTTTCCCTCATGTTTCCCTATTCATGGAGGGTGATGATAGTGCTAAGACGGTCCCTGTACGGTGTT
>NW_023181438.1:0-1581 GCF_002007445.2 Ailuropoda melanoleuca | reverse complement strand
TTTAATAGTAGATACATATCAGCACACACTTGTCAAAGCGCATGGAAGGTACAATACCAAGAGTGGACTCTAATGTAAACTATGGGCTTTGGGTGATAATGATATGTCAGTGTAGGGTCAGTGCATGTGCCAAATTATCACTGTGGAAGAGGATGTCGATAATGGGAAAAACTCTGTGTATGTGGGGAAAGGGAATTTTGTCGTGATCCCCAAACTGCTCTAAAAAATAATGTCTATTAAAAAAACTTTATAATGCAAGACAATACAAAACAAGAATGCATATCAAGAGAGAAATAATGTTTAGAGGGGACAAAGAGCTTCAGTAAGGTGTACCTAGGGATTTTTGGTTGTACATTTGTAGGAAGTTCACATTGTCATTAGCAATTGTTTCTCTGTCCAAAGCAGAAGTAACGTGAATAAACAGTGAAGAAAACTCAAAAACATAACATTAAAAAATGCCATCTATGGGCTCTTAATAAATGGAGCAAAATTATTTTCCATCCAATACTTCTTGGCTTTATAAAGGTTGTGGGAAATGAAGGGACAGAATTTAAATTCAGCTTTATGATTTTTATTTTTTTATGTTTTTTAATATTTATTTTTTAAAGATTTTATTTATTTTTTAGAAAGAGATAGAGACAGCCAGCAAGAGAGGGAACACAAGCAGGGGGAGTGGGAGAGGAAGAAGCAGGCTCATAGCGGGAGAGCCTGACGTGGGGCTCGATCCCATAACGCCGGGATCACGCCCTGAGCCGAGGGCAGACGCTTAACTGCTGTGCCACCCAGGCGCCCCTCAGCTTTATGATTTTTAAAACATCAGATAATATGTTCTACAAAGAAGGCCCCTCTGAGTAACAAAGAAAGAAATATGGTAGCATAAGGTGGAAAAAATGCTACCTCCCTCTCAGCTCACATTCTCTGAAGCCCTGGAACTTAGTGGAGATTCAATAACTATTTGATGAATAGCATATGGTACTCTTTTAGATTCCTGAGATTTTCACTAAGAAGTCTTGGTATTATCACTGTAAATGAAGCTTGTGATGGATTTTTTTTTTTTAATATGTAAAGAATCTTTGTCTATACCACAAGTACCTGCAAATAACTGAAGTTTTGGAGAGAATATGTGAACCAGCAGAGAGGGTCAGAATGACAAAGTTCTAGGATCGGAGTAAATATATGGGATTTTGAAAAAAAATGACTGCAGCCCTCTTAAAAGACAGTTGGCTGTTTAAACCAAAAGTATAACTCATTGAGAGGACCAGCACATTATTTATTCAGGTGGAAAGGACAGGAAGAAATAGACTCACTGACAGGCCTCATGCCTCGCACAGTGCGGGACTAGAATCCGCGCCTCAAGAGACCCGTGCTGGAATGCCTCGAGAACCATCTAGAACCCTGTTACTCTTTCTTGCATGCCAAGAAGCGTTTGACCAGTTAAGAGCACAGTCCCCATGAGTTACCTTAAGTTGTAATAACTATCCGTGTCTTAAAAAAAAACCTTGTAAAATTCTTTTGAGTAACCCTCACCCCACCCTTAGAGAAATTTATCTGTGAATCACCTCTTTAAAATGTCTCATTGTT
>NW_023181437.1:0-1466 GCF_002007445.2 Ailuropoda melanoleuca | reverse complement strand
AGAACTAACTCAATATTGATGTGAATAAAATTGGAACGGTTTTAAAAACAGAGACCAAAGAAAAAAAAAAAAAACTTAAAACAATATCCCACTGAAACTATAAACTAGTTAGTGTAGTCCTAGNAAACTATAAACTAGTTAGTGTAGTCCTAAATTCAAATTTTAGTCCTAAACTCATATTTTCATCCCCAATTAAAATTTTAGTCCTAAATTCATATTTAGTCCTCAATTCATATTTTAGTCCTGAATTCCTATTTTAGTCCTAAATGCATAGCATTTAGGTTAATCTTAAATTTATAGATAAGAAACTTAAGAATTTACAACCATTTCTCCTTGCTGTGTAATTTTTTCTTAATCTTTGTTGTTTTAAGATAGTATTTATTGTTTAACATTTATGAATTTTATGCAAAGTACAAAGTTTTCTCTTGACGACACACACACACTCCTGGGCACGTGGGTGTGCACACACAAACCCCATGATACAGAGTCTAGACTATTGTAGTTTTTTGTGACNGTGAGTACCTGAAAATGTAAAAATAGAATGGAAAAATGGAAAAATTGCTTATTGATAAATAAATTACTGAAAAGAAGAAACGTGTGTGTGCAATGTGTAAGAGAGGAAAGCCTCCTTGGACTCCCTCACAGAGAGCACAGTGCCCTGATGAACCAGGGACGACCCCAGGCAGGAGCACTTCTCCCACTTGGTGCAGAGGAGGGAGGAGGCCAGGGGACAGTCCCCAGCTGGAGCAGGAAGAGGGCAGGACCAAAAAGGGGGCTTCTAGCCTCCAGCCAGAGGGGAAGGTGGTCCTACTTCTGGTCCTGGAAGGACGACAGGGAAGTGGCATCAGCTGAGCCCAGTGGGGGACTGTCCCAGGAATGGGACAAAGTGCCCCCTCTGTCATCCAGGCCTCTGTGGACTGCTGGTGCAGGGCACCCCCCCCAGAGGGCCCGGAGTGCAGGCAGGGGAATCATCCACAGGCACGGAGCAGGCAGAGCAATTTGGCGAAGCACACACACACGTGACTCTCTGACCCGAGGTGTGCTTGTGTGTTACNTGTGCTTGTGTGTTATGCCTTCATTTGCACCCACATGTGTAGCGAGTGTTTCTGCAGCTTCTCCCATGTCTTTGATGCTGTTGTGACGCATGGGGTGCAGTGATGGAGAAAACGACCCAGTGAGGCCCGAGGACCCCCAGTTCTTACGTCCTACCTAGTGAGGGACAAGGCCAGGGAATCAAGAACAAGGGGACAAGGAATAGCAATCTCTGCTTTGCGGAGAATTCCAATAGGGTGATGGTGAACAGGGTCAGGGGCCACACCCAGAGGTGACCTTCAGGCTGAGATGGAAGTAAGAGGAGGTAGTCTGGGAGGGCAGGGAATGGAACGTTCCAGGCACAGAGCACAGGAGTATAAAGGCTGAGGGCTGTGCTCCTGGGGCTGGGGAAACAAGGCAAAGGTGACACGGAA